>NC_060174.1:73336255-73623391 GCF_021184085.1 Oncorhynchus gorbuscha
TCTAACCTAGAAGTGACAAAAGCATGGATTAATTTTTCTGCATGTTATCCAGACGGGAGATGACAAGTGCCTGGATTAGGACCTGCACCGCTTCCTGTGTGAGGCAGGGTCGTACTCTGCGGATGTTGTAGAGCATGAACCTACAGGAACGGGCCACCGCCTTGATGTTAGTTGAGAACGACAGGGTGTTGTCCAGGATCACGCCAAGGTTCTTAGCGCTCTGGGAGGAGGACACAATGGAGTTGTCAACCGTGATGGCGATCATGGAACGGGCAGTCCTTCCCCGGGAGGAAGAGCAGCTCCGTCTTGCCGAAGTTCAGCTTGAGGTGGTGATCCGTCATCCACACTGATATGTCTGCCAGACATGCAGAGATGCGATTCGCCACCTGGTCATCAGAAGGGGGAAAGGAGAAGATTAATTGTGTCGTCGTCTGCATAGCAATGATAGGAGAGACCATGTGAGGTTATGACAGAGCCAAGTGAGTTGGTGTATAGCGAGAATAGGAGAGGGCCTAGAACAGAGCCCTGGGGGACACCAGTGGTGAGTATTACTGTATGGTGCATCTTATCAATAACAAACTATCGTTTTTACAGCTGGTGGAAACCGGAAAGCAACCAGCATCAAACAGCTGTAAAACTTTTTGTTTTGTTGTTTGTTAGATATTTCACAGCGCTTTATTGGTACAATGATTCACTACACTATTCAGTGCTTGTTTACGCACAAACTGAAATTTAGTAGACTATGTAGAATTTTACCAACCAAGAAATGACAGAGCGATTTCCACTAGATAACGAGGCCACAAAGTCAAAACAGCTTTCCATTTTGACAATAGTTGCTGTTCCGGCGGGAGAAATCATTCGACGAATATCACAACACGTGATTGAAGTAATCCTTTGAAACACTAGCGCAAGATATATTTAGACATATTCTGAAATTACAATGCCTAAAGGCAAACTAATCCTACTGTATGTGTTGCATCTTCTAAAAAATATATTTCTCGCTGATATAAAATGTTTTCCTTATGTTTCCAAAACAAAACATGTATTGCTTGCGGTTCGGTTAATGTTTGGAGAAAGCGTTGGATCGGTTAACAAAATTCTTCCAGCAAGAAGATGCCTTCATCAATAGGCGCTTAAAGTAGTCAACATCTATGAATGGGCTAGCATTAGGGTAAAATAGCTAGCTAGCCTATTGAATCGTGATAACTGTTTCTGAAGTAAAGGGACAGAGAAGGACAAGGACGGAAATGTTCACATCATACTATGGCATATCCACATACTTCGGAATTTAAACAAAGTTGTATAGCTTTCTAGAAAGAAACTTGTGAGGTTTGCTGGATTTTTATTAATTTGGCTGTCATTCCTCTTAGCATTCCTCTTGGCACGAGCAAGCTCAATGTGTTGGTGACCAAACTGCATGGGTTCTTGGCTCATGCTCCAGAGGAAGATGACGACACACTGGTGACTGAAAGTCCTGAGGGTGAGAACTGTAATAAGTGCACCTTTAACTCAGTAGGTATAGCGGTGTTGTCTGGCCATTATTGTCTGCTGATTTTAATTCACAGGTATAATGACCAAGGACTGTGTGGAGCCACACTCAACAGACCGAACCTCCCTTGAGGTATTGACATGAAAAATATCCGTATTGGCTGTTCTAGACCAAAGAGTATTTAGTATTGTTGCAGATCTAGAAGATGTAGTTATTACATATTTCTTGTTGAATACAGAGCTCAACAGATGCCTTGAAGCAGTCCAGATGTGGTTCCAGGAGGTGGGCTTTCTTCTGATATTTTGAAATATGTGATAGTTTATGTACATGTTGTTTATGGACAAGAAACGCATAAAAACATTATCCTCTAATGCAGAGGTTTTCAAACTTTTCGACTGGGACCCCAAGCCATTCCATATATTTGAACTATTCCTGAGTTAGCATGCCCAATTCAACTTGTCAAGTAATTACACACCCTTAATGAGGTCAATCAGGTGAGCTAGTTTAGGGCTCCAACGAAGTTGTGAGATGTCTGGGGGGTCACTGAGGTTTGAAAAACCACTGCTCTAATCGATGTCACTTGTTGTATTACAGAAAACCTTCCGTTGTGATTAAACACAGTGGACTGGATGAATCTGGTGCTTCAAATGAAAGTGATGATGACTGCTTGATCGTCAATTCAAACGGTTATCCTGATGTAACAAGATTGCCTAAAGGTTTGTTTTTCTGCTACTTTCAATACTGTAAGGAGATATTAACACTGGAAATACATAATGTATGAATGACTGGATTATAAACAGAAAATTCCTTTGTTTCCATGCGTTTGTTTTTACATGTCTTATGCACAAAGGTACTGCACTGGTGAGGCCTGAGCCGGTGGAACATGTCAGAGATGACTTCCGAGGTACAGAATTCCATTGTGGAAAATCTGGTCATCTGAGGAGAGTTTTTCCCAGGAGACGTGGAGGTGAGCTTTCATGAATTTATATGGATATGCATATCCATTACCCTAAAAGTGTGCCGCAGAATGACAATGAATTCATGTTTGTAATCAATCAAATCAAATTTGTACATGAGCAAATGTCACAAAGTGCTATACAGAGACCCAGCCTAAAACGGCAAGCAATGCAGATGTAGAAGCACGGTGGCTAGGAAAACTCCCTATGAAGGCAGGAACCTGGGAAGGCAGGAAACTAGGGGAAAACCTAGAGGAACCAGGCTCTGAGGGGTGGTTATCTTCTGGCTGTTCCAGGTGGAGATTATAAGAGTACATGGCCATTAAGGCCAGATTGTTCATCGGTGACCAGCAGGGTCAAATAATAATCAGTGGTTGTAGAGGGTGCAACAGGTCGGTACCTCAGGAGTAAATGTCAGTTTGCTTTTCATAGCCAAGCATTCAGAGGGTGAGACAGCAGGTGCAGTAAAGAGGGCAAGAAAGTTGGGGGGTTGGGGTGGGTGGGGAACAGCAGGTCTGTGACAAGGTAGCACGTCCTGTGAATAGGTCAGGGTTCCATAGCCTCAGGCAGAACAGTTGGAACTGAAGCTGCAGTACAACCAGGTGGACTGGGGACAGCTAGGAGTCATCAGTCCAGGTAGGCCTGAGGCATGGTCCTAGGGCTCAGGTCCTCTGGGAGTGGGGGAGAGAATTAGAGGGCACATACTTATATTCACACAGGACACTAGATGATAAGACAGGAGAATTACACCAGATATAACCCTAGCCCCCCACCACCACCACCACCACCACATCGACTATTGCAGCATAGATACTGGAGGCTGAGACTGCGGAAGTCGTCCGACGAGACCCCGGACAGGGCCAACCAGGCAGGATATAACCCCACCCACTTAGCCAAAGCACAGCCCCACACCACTAGAGGGATATCAACAGACCACCAACCTACTACCCTGAGACGAGGCTGAGTATAGCCCACAAAGATCTCCTCCACCACACAAGCCTGAGGGGGTGCAAAACCCAGACAGGAAGATCACATCAGTGACTCAACCCACTCAAGTGATGCACCTCTCCTAGGGACTGCATGGAAGAGCACTAGTAAGCTAGTGACTCAGCCCCCGTAATAGGGTCAGAGAATCCCAGTGGAGAGAAGGGCACCGGCCAGGCAGAGACAGCAAGGGTGGTTTGATGTTCCAGTACCTTGCCGTTCACCTTCGGATCCCTGGGCCAGGTTAGCTTTGTAGGTTAGCAGTAAAACCTTTAAAATCAGCCCTTGCCTTAACAGGAAGTCAGTGTAGAGCGGAAGTTCTAGTCAAGATACTAGCAGTCGTGTTTAGCACTAACTGAAGTTTATTTAGTGCTTTAGCCAGGTAACCCGAGAGTAGAGCTTTGCAGTCCTCTAATCTAGAAGTGACAAAAGCATGGATTAGTTTTTCTGTGAATTTTTTTTTATAAAATGTTATATTTTTGCATTATTACGAAGGTCGAAAAAAGATGTCCTATTAATATTCTTGATATGTTTGTCAAAAGCGAGATCAGGGTCGAGAGGAACGCTGAGGTCCTTCAGTTTTAATTGAGACGACTGCACAACCAAGATTAATTGTCAGATCCAACAGCAAATCTCTTTGTTCCTTGGGACCTAGAACAAGCATCTCTGTTTTGTCAGACTTTCAAAGTAAAACATTTGCTGCCATCCACTTTCTTATGTCTAAAACACAGGCTTCCAGGGTAGGCAATTTTGGGGCTTCACCATGTTTCCTCGAAATGTACAGCTGTGTGTTGTCTGCATAGCAGTGAATGTTGACATTGTGTGCATCTCCAAGAGGTGTGTGTGTGTGTACAGTTGAACCCGGAGGTTTACATACACCTTAGCCAAGTACATTTACACTCAGTTTTTCACAATTCCTGACATTTAATCCTAGTAAGAATACCTATTTTAGGTCTGTTAGGATCACCACTTTATTTTAAGAATGTGAAATGTCAGAATAATAGTAGAGTGATTTATTTCAGCTTTTATTTCTTTCATCACATTCCCAGTGGGGCAGAAGTTTACATACACTCAATTAGTATTTGGTAGCATTGCCTTTAAATTGTTTAAGTTAGGTCAAATGTTTTGGGTAGCCTTCCACAAGCTTCCCACAATAACTTGGGTGAATTTTGGCCCATTCCTCCTGACAGAGCTGGTGTAACTGAGTCAGGTTTGTAGACCTCCTGAAATAATCTCTGTAAACAATTGTTGGAAAAATTACTTGTCATGCACCGACTTGCCAAAGCTATAGATTGTTTACAAGAAATTTCTGGAGTGGTTGAAAAACAAATGATAATGACTCCAACCTAAGCATATGTAAACATCCGACTTCAACTGTATGTTTGTGTGTGTGTATGTCCTAAAACAGAACCTTGAGGAACACCGACACGTACAATTGATTTGTCAGAGGACAAACCATTAATAGAGACTGATATCTTTCCGATAAATAAGACCTAAACCAGGCAAGAACTTGTCCGTGTAGACCAATTAGGGTTTTCAATCTCTCAAAAAGAATGTGGTGATCGCTGGTGTCAAAAGCAGCACTAAGGTCTAGGAGCACGTGGACAGATGCAGTCTGACGCTATTAAAAGGTAATTTACCACCTTCACGAGTGCAGACTCAGTGCTATGATGGTGTCGAAAACCAGAGTGAAGCGTTTTCAAGATGGCGTCTTTTATCTTGTTGTGTCCTGTGTATATCTTTTATCTTCGTGCATATTTTTCTTAACCCCAACTTCAACATACTCTCCTGCAGACTGCCTCACCCATTTTCTTTACTTCAGAACCGGAACCCCCAACAGAAGCTAGACAGCTAACTAGCTAGTAGTCAGCTAGCCACTGCTAGCTGTCATCAGCTAAACTTTAGCCCGGACAACTCCTGCCATTCTGCACAACGCGATTCAACCCAGAGCGTATCGGACTACTTACTCTCCATATCCCTGGATTCCTACTGCAAGCTCTGAACCACTTCACCTGGATCATCGGAGCTAGCGATTGGCTTCTCCTTCCTAACGTCTCTGTCACAAAGAAAGCGCCAATTAGCCTGGAGCTAGCCTATGCTAGGCCCATCTCCTGGCTAGCTGAAGAGGTCCATCAGCCACTCCTTGGGCTACAATACCTATTTTGCCCCTTTTATTGCCTATCCGGAGCCCCGCCAATCCATCATGACTGGCCTACCGACGTATTCTGCCCGAGGGTTTTTTTCAACTGGCTCCCCCATCGTGATGTCCCCTGAATGCCCATCTGCTAGCCTGCTAGCCGGGGCCCACTTGCTCTCTAGAACACACTGGACTGTTAGTTGAAGAGGTCCAAAAGCCTATTTTCTTGGGCTACAATACCTATTTTGCCTATTGGCCAGGGCCCTTTTTCTACACAGAGCCCTCCAGATCCATCACGACTGATCTGCTGACGTAACCGTGTGGGGCTACAAGGGGCTACAACTGACTTCTTCCGTTCCGATGTCTAAGGCCCTTCTGCTAGCCTGCTTGCCCCAGCCTGCTAGCTGTCTGAATCGCTGTTTCTCCAGCTCGCCCAGTTACTCACTGGACCCAATGATCACTCCGCTATGCATGCCTCTCCCTGATGTCAATATGCCTCGTTCATTGCTGTTTTGGTTAGTTATTATTGCCTTATTTCACTGTAGAGCCTCTATCCCTGCTCAATACGCCTTAGCTAACCCTTTAGTTCGACCTCCCACACTTTGTTGACCTCACCTGGTTTAAATTGTTTCTAGAGGCAGTATCCCTCTCAACGTCACTCAATGCCTAGGTTTACCTCCACTGTATTCCCATCCTACCATACCCTTGTCTGTACATTATGCCTTGAATCTATTCTACCGTGCCCAGAAACCTGCTCCTTTTACTCTCTGTTCCGAAAGTACTAGACAACCAGTTCTTATAGCCTTTAGCTGTACCATTATCCTACTCCTCTGTTTCTCTGGTGATGTAGAGGTTAATCCAGGCCCTCCAGTGCCTAGCTCCACTCATTTCCCAGGTGCTCTCATTTGTTGACTTCTGTAACCGTAAAAGCCGTGGTTTCATGCATGTTAACATTAGAAGCCTCCTCCTTAAGTTTGTTTTATTCACTGCTTTAGCACACTCTGCCAACCCGGATGTCCTAGCCGTGTCTGAATCCTGGCTTAGGAAGGCCACCAAAAAATCTGGAATTTCCATCCCTAACTATAACATTTGCCGACAAGATAAAACTGCCAGAGTTCTTTCTTACTATCCAGTTTTGTGCCCAAACAATTTGGTCTCTACTTTTAAAAATCCACCTTTCCAGAAACAAGTCTCTCACCGTTGCCGCTTGCTATAGACCCCCTTCTGCCCCCAGCTGTTCCCTGGACACCATATGTGAATTGTTTGCCCCGCATCTATCGTCAGAGCTTGTACTGTTAGGTGACCTAAACTGGAACATGCTTAAAATCCGGACATCCTACAATCTAAGCTTGATGCCCTCAATCTCACACAAATTATCAATGAACCTACCAGGTACAACCCCAAATCCGTAAACATGGGCACCCTCATATATATCATCTGAACCAACCTGTGCTCCAAATATACCTCTGCTGTCTTCAACCAGGACCTCTGCGATCAATGCCTCATTACCTGTGTCCATAATGGGTCTGCGGTCAAACTATCACCCCTGATCACTGTCAAACGCTCCCTAAAACACTTCAGCGAGCATGCCTTTCTAATCGACCTGGTCCGGGTATCCTGGAAGGATATTGACCTCATTCCGTCAGTAGACGATGCCTGGTTACTTTTTAAAGGTGCTTTCCTCACCATCTTAAATAAGCACGCCCCATTTCGAAAATCGTATGTCCTGTTGTCCAAACCTCTGGCAGTCTCTATGGGGGTGCCACAGGGTTCAATTCTCGGGTCGACTCTTTTTCTATGTATACATCAATGTCGCTCTTGCTGCTGGTGATTCTATGATCCACTTCTACACAGACGACACCATTGTGTGTACTTCTTGCCCTTCTTTAGACACTGTGTTAACTAACCTCCAGACGAGCTTCAATGCCATACAACACTCCTTCTGTGGCCTCCAACTGCTATTAAATGCAAGAAAACTAAATGCATGCTCTTCAACCGATCGCTGCCCGCACCTGCCCGCCCGACTAGCATCACTACTCTGGACGGTTCTGACTTAGAATACGTGGACAACTACAAATACCTAGGTGTTTGGTTAGCCTGTAAACTCTCTGTCCAGATTCACATTAAGCATCTCCAATCTTAAATTAAATCTAGAATTGGCTTCCTATTTCGCAACACAGTACCCTTACTCACGCTGCCAAACACCCTCATAAAGCTGACTATCCTACCGATCCTTGACTTCGGCGACGTAATTTACAAGATAGCCTCAAACTCTACTCAGCAAACTGGATGTAGTTTATCACAGTGCCATCCGTTTTGTCACCAAAGCCCCATATACTACCCACCACTGCGACCTGTATGCTGTCGTTGGCTGGCCCTCGCTTCATATTCGTCACCAAACCCACTGGCTCCAAGTCATCTACAAGTCTTTGCTAGGTAAAGCCCCGCCTTATCTCAGCTCACTGGTCACCATAGCAACACCCATCCATAGCATGTACTCCAGCAGGTATAGCAACTCCTCCTTTGGCAGCCTTTCCTTCCAGTTCTCTGCTGCCAATGACTGGAACAAACTGCAAAAATCACTGAAGCTGGAAATCCATATCTCCCTCACTAACTTTAAGCACCAGCTTCAGAGCAGCTCACAGATCACGGCATCTGTAAATAGCCCATCCAACTACCTCATCCCCCATACTGTTATTTATCTCTACTTGCACACTCATCTTCTGCACATCCATCACATCGCCACTATGGCCTATTTATAGCCTTCCTCCCTTATCCTACCTCATTTGCACAAACACTATATATACTTTGTCTATTGTATTATTGACTGCATGTTTGTTTATTCCATTACTGCCACTTTAAGTGAGTTTGGTACACATCCGGAGGATAGGGTGCAATTTACTATGTTCCACATAGGAGGGCCAAGCACAGGAAGTAGCTCTTTTAGTATTTTAGTTGGAATAGGGTCCAGTATGCATCTTGATGGTTTAGAGGCTGTTACTATTTTCATGAATGTGCCAAGAGATATAGGATTAAAAAACTTGAGTGTCTCCTTGATCCTAGATCCTGGCAGTTCTGTGCAAACAACTGAGCATTGGAGAAATATGCCGACTCAAAGAGGAGTCCATCATTTAATTTCTAATGATCATGATCTTTTCATGAATTCATCACTGCTGAAGTTGAAAGCCATCCTCTCTTGGGGAATGATGCTTTTTCTTAGCCAGCCTAAAACTCCAAAGAGCAAGCAATGCAGACTTGGAAGCATTGGTTGATCGATTGTGTGTTTTGTAGGAGGTGAACACTTGGAGATTGTTAGCTGTACAGCCTGTGGCCAGCAAGTTAACCACTTCCAGAGGGACTCCTTCAATCAGCATCCGGTACTCAAAGTACTTATTTGCAAGGTGAGGTGAACCTGGGTCTGTCAAAGATTGGGACAATTATAGTGAACACAAATATAAACGCAACATGCAACAATGGCAAAGATTTTACTGCAATGCGGTTTATATAAGGAAATTAGTCCATTTAAATGAATAAATTAAGCACTAATCTATGGATTTCACATGACTGGGAGTCAGAGATAACCACTCAGTATCTGGTGTGGCCACCATTTGCGTCATGCAGCGTGACACATCTCCTTCACGTAGAGTTTATCTGGCGGTTGATTTTGGCCTGTGGAATGTTGTCCCACTCCTCTTTAATAGCTGTGTGAAGTTCCTGGATATTGGCATGAATTGGAACACGCTGTCAATCCAGAGCATCCCAAACACGCCCAATGTCTGGTGATTATGCAGGCCATGGAAGAACTGGGTCATTTTCAGCTTCCAGGAATCAGGAACAGATCCTTACGACATGGGGCTGTGCATTATCATGCACCACAATGGGCCTCAGGATCTTCCCATGGTATCTCTGTACATTTAAATTGCTCTCTATAAAATGCTATTGTTTGCTGTCTGTAGCTTATGCTGCACTCTGTTCACAACGTTGACATCAGCAAACCGCTCACCCACACATCGCCATACACGTGTTCTGTGGTTGTGAGCCAGTTGGATGTTCTGCCAAATTCTCTAAAATAACATTAGAGTAGGCTTATGGTAGCAAAATTAACATTAAATTCTCTGGCAACATCTGTTGGACATTCCTGCAGTCAGGATGCCAATTGCACACTCCGTCAACTTGAGACATCTGTGGCATTGTGTTGTGACAAAACTGCACATTTTTAGTGGCTTTTTATTTTCCCCAGCACAAGATGTACCTGTGTAATGATTAGGGCTGTCCCCGACAAAATCAAAAATCTTGATCGTCCGAAAGTCGTCTGTTCAATTGCTCAACATTTTTAAACATGTATTTTCTGTATATAGACACACCCTAATATGTTTTAATAAAATAAACTATATGCATTGAGTTTGTCTGATGCTTTAAGCTTACAGTTGGATTCCCCTAGGGCGCCAGAGGTCTCGATAACCAGAAGAAAAAAAACTTAACCTGACCCAACTGTTTTCCTCCTCCTCCTGCTGGCTTTCGCACAAGTTGCCGGTAATGGGCTACATGAGGAGTTGGCAATCTTTCTCATGTGGAATGCCAATTTATCTTACCATTTCTACTGATCTGCGTGCCAGTTATGGTTTTCATATGCACATTTTAGTGAAACAGTTTAATTTATAATAATGTCTTCATATCTTAATCATTGTCATGTGGTTAATCAACATTCAATCTAAATGAAAATGATACAAACATAAAAAGTTACTTCTATTGCCATTGCCAACTACTTTTAAAAAGCCTACATAAAGCCAACAAATAAAAACATTGTGCCTGCAGGTAGAATTTTTTTCTTCTTCTTAGAACTCAGATTGTCTACACACTGCCTGTTTGCAACAAACTTGAAACATTGTATCCATTATTAACTTGGGTCCAGCCAAAACTTGCTCTCACAAACTTGCAACATTGTATAAAATATTCTGGGTCCTCAATTTCCTGTGCCAGTGAGCTTGACACACATTTGTAGGTTATTTGCGCAAAGGATAAGAAGCTGTGCTTGACTTGGGCAGGAGTTCACCTGAGCTGAGTACCAGCACCTCAAATGTTCTACTGCTTGAACTCCTGTTCCTCTTATAGAATATTAGCTCTAAAGTATTGTGGAGCTAAAATGAGTACCAGAACCTATTTCAGTCCAAGTGCAGCACTGACATTTCCACTGGATCAGAGCAAAGCATGACATTTTTCCCTTTCATGCTGAGTGGTTATCGAAAGGGAGAGCACTGGAAATATTTTCAAATACATTGAGGAACTATTGTCATTCTCAATGTATAGAAAACATTGAGTTGAAGAAAACATTACTTTGAGGAGCTCCACAGGTCATTAGTGGTGGCGCGTTAAGCCAATCATAAATGTGCTGTTTTGGGATCCGATTAGTATTTCTGCCTGCATTTGTGCGCAGGCCACTTCTGTGTATGCGTCCTTACTCAACATTGACAGGGGTGTTCCAAACAAAAGACGATGACTAAATTGACAGAACTCGTAAATGGAATTAATTAAACCGAAAGTTGTTTCTCACAAGTATAGCATAGGTTATGGACTTTGTAAATAATATGTCCACTCCGACAAAAGACTGGAATAATATTGAATGCATTAAAAGAAATGACCGTAACCAAAGTAACAAACGTTAGATTAGGAATTAACGGTTAATTTACGGGTGTTTGATATACACTAATAATCAAATGCAAAAAATTCACACAATGAAGATATGAAACAGTGAATGCACAAATTGGTGGGAGAGTGCATTGTTCATCTGGGTGCATGGTCAATCACACGTCTGCATTGGCTATGCAGGATTTATGGTGATATGGCTTCCACAGACGTCGGGGCATTCATACTTCTTGCATTTTGCGGAGCAGGATGTGCTGCCCCCACCTACAATCAACCCATCATGTCAATGGGGAGCTATACAGAGCCCTCCGCATTAAAACATTTGGGAGGCGCATGGCGATGTGGTACAGAGCTCGATTTGGCCTCTGCATGCCTCTGGAGGCTCCGCAACTGTCACATCTGCAATATGGAGCCGCCTACCACATTTTCGAATCGAGTATAACTGGGCTTTTAGTCCAAGACTCCAATGGATTAGTTCACTGAGATGTGCGCATATACACTTGTTACAGCTCAACTAAAACAATCTCTGTCGACCAACAGCCTAACAATCAAACAATCGACCGTCAACTAATTGGGGTCAACCCTAGTAATGATCATGCTGTTTAATCAGCTTCTTCATATTCTACACCTGTCAGGTGGATGGATTATCTTGGCAAAGGAGAAATGGTCACTAAATGTAAACAAATTTGTGCACAACATTTTAGGGAAATAAGCTTTTTGTGCATATGGAACATTTCTGGGATATTTTATTTCAGCTCATGAAACATGGGACCAACACTACATGTTGCATTTATATTTTTGTTCAGTGTGTCATTCTCCAAAAATATTTTGTTGAGGTCAGCTACATTTTTGGAGGCTTTGTCCTTATTGTCTTATTTTCTCAGTCTTGTTTCAAGTATTACTCAAGTGATGACATCAGCAAGGATTGTGATGGCATGGATGAACAGTGCAGGTACGATGGGGTGGTTCTCCTAAACAAAAAGATGCTGCAAGCAAATCCTGAGACATTAAAAAACATACAGGTTGTTACGTTAATCATTACTTCAAACTACTATATTTGCTTCTTACAGATGGTGTGCAGAGGGGGGAAACCTGATCTGCTGCGACTTTTGCCCCAACGCCTTCTGTAAGAAATGCATTTTGCGTAATCTGGGGCGAAAGGAGCTGTCTGGCATCCTAGATGAGGAGAGTAAGTGGTACTGCTACGTATGCAGCCCAGCGCCTCTTCTAGACCTGGTCGTCGCCTGTGACAACGTTCTTGACAACCTGGGGAGTTTGTGGCAAGACCACCGCAAGAGGGGCAGAGGTGATGGCAAATCTGGACATTGTGACTCTCATCCCAGGCATTCTCAAAACATTCCCACGGGTCATTGGAACCATAGTGGCATGGATGGTCATGAGGTGTTCAACTACAACACCCTTCAAATTCCAGAGGAGATGGCCAAAAAGGCAAAAAACCTTGTGGACTCTACAAACACTGTAAACACAACTTTTGTGAAATTCATTCAAGGTGGAATGGATTTTAAGCGACAATACTTGAAGACTTTTCAGTCAGTACTAAAGGGTCTAAAGAAGTCCCACACAGCTCTGGAGGAAGCCCTTTGGGAGGAGTTCAAAGAGATTGGTCTGCCAAAAGATGGGGGAAACTCCACTTTTGGTACTGATGCACCTCAACAAGCACAAGAGGGTTGTGTGGAAATGGACATTGTTGATAAAAATTGCCTGCATTACTTAAAGAAAATTGCATCTGAACATTTGGAAGAGAATGATTCAGACTCTAAAGGCTTTACGGATGATGAAAGGCCTTCGTCCTCAAGTGAAATGAAAGGTATCCTTGGCACAGAGATAATACCCCGTCGAGGTAGAGGCAGGCCACGGAAAAACTCCAAACCCGGAGAAGAACCTTCCGACATGACAAATCAACTGGTGGTGCAACTTACACCTGTCCCTGTTGAAAAACAGCCACCCTCTGGCCCCCCAGAGTTGGAGGCGGAGGAAAAAAAGGAGTTGGAGGAAGAAATAAAAGAAAAAGTGGATGAACGTAAGGGGGTCTGTGAATCTATTGAACCTGCAACAGAAGGGGAGTATGAATCTGCTGAGGAGGGAAATGAATCTCTGGTGCTGGATCTGGAAGATGAACCAGAGAATAGACGCTCACCTCGGGTAAAGACCACGCCCTTACGCAGGCCAGGTGAGGGCAAGACCAAGTCTACCCCCTCAGGCGCTGACAGTGAGGGTGACTCCGACCCTGATACCAGCCCCAATGTTGAAGTGCCTCAAGGAGCTGATGAGGGAGGGCTTGGGAGAGGAATTGAAGACTCTGACTCCGATGAGGTCCCTGCTGTCCTTCAGCGGGCAGCCATGGCTCGCAGTTCAGACGAAGCCGGAAGTGACGATGGAGACCATCGGAGCGTGACCAAGAAATGCCTCTTCGGCCTGAAGAAGAACACTGCCCTTTCTCCAGAAAGAGTGGTCCGCAAACGCAAGGCCCAAGACCGCTCCTCTGACTCGGACTCCTCCAGTGACAATCCAGACCTGCAGAAGGAGATTAAGACTATGAGCAGGCCCAGGGGGAGGCCTCGGAAGGTTAAGAGAGAGGATGAACCTACCCCCAGCAAGAATAGTCCACAACATAGGCCCCCGGGCAGACCTCGGAAGGTCAAGAAAGAGAATGAATCTGCATTCGGCAAGGAGGGTAATACCCAGGTAACCAAGCCTAAAAGCACACCTCGGTCCCAGCAGAAAACAAAGCAGTCGCCATCCTCTTCCAGTCAAGAAGAGGGAGACCAGGATTCTGAGTCTAGCGACGACAGTGGTGACCAGAAGATTAAGCCTATCACTGAGGAGGTGGCCTTACTGGGGTCAGCAGCTTTCCACCAGTCATCTGGTGAGTTGGTCTCTCACTTTCTCTACACTTTTGAGGTAAACCACCGCATTCATGAGCTGTATTTCAACCCTTTTCATGTAGCCATGTAGATTTCATCATTGGCAAATGTTGAACTGACCCTTTTTTTTGTGCTCTTAACCTGTAGGCGATGAAGAGCAGACCCGGTCTGGGCCTTCTTGGGAAGCAGAAGATGATGACGATCCAGAAAATAGGTATGGTTCCGAACAAACGGACTTAGCGTTTGTAATACACCCTAGGCGCGGGAGAAAGGCCACGCCACGGAACTCTAAGTTGGGTGCTAATAATGGTGACTCCTCCGTTGTCAAGACCCCTTCCCAATCAATCCTGTCTCGTCCAACCCGCAGCTGCAGTAAACCAGCAGCTATCCCATACAATTTCTAGTGTAGAGCAAAGGTACCATGTCAAGCACAGGGAGAAACCCCTCCTTACACCTTGCTAAGGCTGTGTTATGAATGATAGGCTACTTATGCCACTGTTTTCATTTACCTTAATTTTTTTTTTGAAAATGTAATTTAAAGTTAAATGTGAGTTGTCAATTAGCAGAATGTGGCATCATTTGTCCATGTCTGTGCATTTCAAGGTGATTAAGAGGGGAAAATGCTGGTTATCGTATTAGTTTGCACAAAAGCCTGATGCACTTATTAAAACAGATTAAACAAATTATTTTATACCTCATAGTTTCTCATTGGTCAACAATACTGCAAGTCATCCTTATTTCTTCCACATATAGTATTCTAGTTTTTACCAAAAAGAACAATATACTGTATATTAAGTATTTTAAGCCATGTTAAAGGTATCGATTGCATTATTTGTTAGTGTGATTATACTTTCTTTTTTTAATAAAAGCTAATGAACCACACCAGGTTACTGAATACACACCTGAACGTACACTTAGACTTAATTTACAGGTCTGGCTATATTTATCTTTGACTATACTAGGGGTGAATTACATTCCTGTCACTGGGAATTGGTCATCATGGAATTTGATGTCATTTCCTAAGTGACTGGAATTTGGACCCCAACCCTCATATTATACATCCCCTAATGGTCAGTTCATGATCAGATATTCTTTAGGGGGACCGTATTGTACATGACTGCACCCTTCTGGCTGCTGGATGTTGCCCATTTCTCCAAGGCAGTGTAAAATCATACACATTACTGCTAGTATTAGGTGTTGGTGTATGGTTACTGTATGGAAGATTTTTTTTTTTTTTTGATATATTTGAAGTGCATGTGCAATATGCCAGTGGTGAAGTGGCTGTATTTAGCACTGCTATTCTGACACAGTTGAGTACTAATACGATGGGTTGACTATCCAATGATTCTCTGAACAGACTGGAAAACTATCTATTCTGCTTGATTGAATCTTTAACATTATATGATTTATTGCTTCTGGCCAGGTTGAGGGCTTAGCCGAGAAAGAGGACTTGTGATGCGAAACAGCAGTATACCAAAGACACTGATTAAAAGACTGTACTGTATTTGACTTTCTTTGTGCCTTTTTTCACCACAGGCACCTAGCTGAATTTCTTGTATGCTTTGTTTGTGATACTAATTGCATAATCATATTTAGAGTATTTTCATGTTTGTTTTGCATGCAAGGCTGTATTTATTGGCCATTTACCTACATTTTAAATGATTTAAAAACCTCTAATGCAATTGTTTTTTACTTTGGAGGAGCTTGATTCCTAATAGCAACCGCTCTTCAAGCTGGTCCTGTAGAATGGTTGTAATGCATTTTATTCAACCACAACTTTGTCCTCTTCTCTTGTGACCTCTGAGGTCAGCCTTACAACATTGCTGTGAGACGAGGAGACATGTTGTCTTACATAGTGAAGTGTCTTTTTATTCTTCCATTTTCCCAGTTTAAACACTTGAGGTAAAGGCCTCAGGCCCAGGCTGTTGTCGGCCGCTGCTGTTTGATACTGCCTCATATGAGGGGCCCTCATGTAAACTTACTTCTCGCTGAGGCTTCATCTGAGGTTTCATTCAACTATTATTCTGCCAAAAGGATTGTTTCTTAAAAACATATTCATGTGTAAGTAGATACATGTATTTCACCGAATATTGAACTTTGTAAAAAAGCCCAAACAAAACCTTTTTAATATTTTTTTTTTTTTTTTACCCCACAAACTGTTTCCTGCATACCACCTAAAATAAAAGTGGTTGTAAGAACTTATTTTCAAATTGAACTAATAATTATGCTGTCATTAGCTCTGAGGTGCTGTAGTGTTAGCCTTGTTAAAGGCATGTTGTAGAGCATGCGTTAAACCAAGGATATGTTCTTACTTTTGTCATTGACTGAACTCTGTAAGAGAAACTATACGTTGTAATAAATGAATACCCTTTATAATGTCTCGTATGTCTTCATTATTCTATATAGGACCAGCTTTGTTAATCTTGTGAGTGATACGTTTTGGAGGGGAAGGGTTGATTCAAATGTGCTAACAAAGTTGTTAGGTTATCTGGCCTTTGACTCCTCAATGTGTTGCGTTTTTAACATTAAATTAAGTGAAATGGTCTTTGACAGAGCATTTCAGCTGTCTATTTGGTCACATAACAGATATTTACATCAGTAAAGAAAGAAACATTCAACCACTTAAAGCAATGGCCTGTTCCCACTCAGAATTATTTTAAAAATGTATTGTCGGTTGTTTACAGGTCAGGGAATGCAAAGAGCTATTAGAATAGCTAGCATTGTTATTTTCATTAATTCTAGAAGAAATGTATCTCCTGGTGATATTGCTAAGTTTAAGATGAAATCCTGCGTCTTGATTGTAAATTCCTATATAAGACCAGTTCCTTTAGAGAATCAACCTATTAAGCAGGGTATGTTGGATTTGATGTGATGATCATTAAAATGATCCTCCGGTCCCTTTTCCCTCTCTTCCTTGCTTCTGAAAGAATCGCTAAGAAAATGCTCTTGGCCCAAATCAAAGCCAACTACTCATCGGGGGAGGATTTCTCTTCAGACGAGGAGTCATCACAGGATGATGAATCTGACAGGGAAGAGAAGGCGCAGGAAGAGGGGAAAGATCAAAGCTCAGATGAGAATGGTAAGTGATCCCTCTTTTCCTCCACTGACATTTCCATTTTTTAAACATTTTTTTTTTGTCATTAAGCTGAAATACTGTCCTGACATGACCTGTTTCTTATTAACTGGGCATTTTAAAGTAGGCCCATATTGTAATTGTGGTGATCTAAGACATCGCCATGTGTCACTGCTTATTAGTGTACAGGTTGAATTAACATTTGATATAGGAATATTATGTCCTCCTGACATTATTCATGTTTCTGCTGCAGGGGGAGACCTCCAGTTTGACCTCTGACTCTGAGTCCAGTAAAACTCGTCACAGACACTGTCTGCTACGCCACAAGCTCAGCCTTGATGATGGAAATCCAAGTGATCAGAAAACAGTTGAAGAAAATGGGAAGGAGCAGAAAGTCAAGAAGTCTAGAAGAACCGAAGGTGTGTGTGTGATGGGTTCTGTGGAACGACTTTATGATTGGATACCATCAGTGCCCTAGACTAGTTTTGGAGTTGGTCCAATTACTTTGAAGTTATTTTCTGCTTTCTTCCATCGCCTCAGGTGAGACATTGGAGAGCCAGAGTAGTGATGATAGCCAATCAGAGCAGGAAGAGTCTGGTATGAGTGAAGAGTTGAGCCAATCTGAGAACGAGGGCAATGAACAGAAGCCCAAAAGGTAAGACTAATTTGTTTTGTCAATGCTGCTAACCTGGAGGGAAACCATGTTTTCTTTCATTGTTACATGTAATTGCGGTTGCATTATTTTTATTAGTGAAATATCTTTGCTCTTTTGTCTCCTTAGCTCATCTACCTCTAGAGTCGAGAGGGAATCAGTCCGTAGTTATCTACAGAAGAAGCAGCAACCCTCGTATATTGTGCTGTCTGACTCCAGTGTCGATAAGGTAATAACGAGTGGATGTCACCATCTCATCTTACTTTTGCATGGTCAGTCAACCTTTTAAATTCTTCTTAATAACTTCATGATGTGCAACTATTTGATTTCTGAGAGGTATGATCATCATTCTGCTATTCTTGTTTACTGTTTGTGTATCAGGTGCTAAATGTTAAATTGTACTGGTAAAAGCGTTGTTGTGCTGGTGACCTCCGGATCTGTCTATCTAAACAGAGTGACGATGACGAGAAGGACGGAGACAACAAAGGTACACCTAAGGGCCGCAAGAAGATCCGCAGAATCATCATCGATGAGCACCTCCGCTCAGAGACCCAGAGAGCCCTGAAGGAGGAGGAGGATAGATGCAGACGCCTGGCAGGCAGAGAGCAGAGGGAGGACTTCAGAGAGGTACACTACACACAGCTAACCCTCTCATTCACACTCACTGTTGAAACCATGCTCTCTCAGAAATGTCATACTGTTAGTCTATTTTATTTAAATACGTTATATATTATATCTATATATGGTTTATATGATCAGTTTTGGTCTAATGGTGGTTTCCTCACAGGTGATTGTTATTGACGATGAGGTTTCTCAAGTGGCCTGTCCAATCACCACTAAGCTGGTCTTGGATCAGGATGAGGGGACCAGGGAGCCACTCATTCAGGTGCACAGGAACCTGGTGACCAGGCTCAAGCCTCACCAGGTGGATGGTAAGTCTTGGTTTTTATTTCAGTTGTACAAGTCCAATACATACAATAATTAACATAGTAGCAAATACAGCAGTGTCCCCTTCGATTTGCTGTACTTCTTCCTTTTGATAGGTGTGCAGTTTATCTGGGACTGTTGTTGTGAGTCAGTGAAGAAGGCCAATTCAACCCCTGGATCAGGTTGCTTACTGGCCCACTGCATGGGCCTAGGGAAGACACTGCAGGTAAGAGGAAGGGAAGAGAGAACAAAATGAGTGTTTAGCATTTTATATGGATCCCCATTAGCTGTTGCAAAAGCAGCAGCTATTCTTCCTGGGGTCCAAAAATAATAATAAAACATGACATAATACAAAATAATAATAGACATGAACAGCTCAAGATCAGCGCAACGTACCAGTTGTTTGGACACATCTACTCATTTATGGGTTTTTCATTATTTTTACCATTTTTTACATTGTAGAATAATAGGGAAGACATCAACTATGAAATAACACATGTGTGTTAATAAGTGTTAAACCATTGCTTGTGTTTCTTGGCTCAAGTAAGTCTCTTCTTATTGGTGTCCTTTAGTCGTGGTTTCTTTGCAGCAATTCGACCATGAAGGCCTGATTCATGCAGTCTCCTCTGAACAGTTGATGTGTCTGTTACTTGAGCTCTGAAGCATTTATTTGGGCTGTAATTTCTGAGGCTAGTAACTCGAATGAACTTATCCTCTGCAGCAGAGGTAACTCTGGGTCTTACGTTCCTGTGGCGGTCTTCATGAGAGCCAGTTTCATCATAGCGCTTGATGGTTTTTGCGACTGCACTTGAAGAAACTTTCAAAGTTCTTGATATTCCGGATTGACTGACCTTCATGTCTTAACGTAATGGACTCTCGTTTCTCTTTGCTTATTTGCGCTGTTCTTGCCATAATATGGACTTGGTCTTTTACCAAATAGGGCTATCTTCTGTATACCACCCCTACCTCGTCACAACACAACTGATTGGCTCAAACACATTAGGAAGGAAAGAAATTCCACAAATTAACTTTTAACAAGGCACACATGTTAATTGATATGCATTCCAGGTGACTACCTCATGAAGCTGGATGAGAGAAGGCCAAGAGTGTGCAATGCTGTCATCAAGGAAAAAATGGTTGCTACTTTGAAGAATCTCAATATAAAATATATTTTGATTTAACACTTTTTTTGGTCGCTACATGATTCCATGTGTTATTTCATAGTTTTGATGTCTTCACTATTATTCTATTTAAAACAATGAAAAAACCTTGAATGAGGTTGTCCAAACATTTGATATACAAGTTATTTTGGGTATGGGCGTTGTGTTGTGAGATGTTTTATTTGTTTAAAATATATATTTAGCTGTTTGCTTTGGTATTTTGAAATGGAAGGGCGTTCCATGTAACCGTGGCTCTGTACAATACTATGCATTGCCTTAAATTTGTTTTGGACTTGGGGTTTGTGAAGAGACCCTTGGTGGCAAGTCTGGCAGGGTATCTATGTCTGTCAGAGTTGTGACAGACGTGTTGTCGTATGCATGTGTCAATAACAAAACAGTATATTTTGTTAATGATACTAGTCTCTTGATGAAATATTTTTCTCATTTAGGTGGTGACATTCCTCCACACAATGCTGCAGTCAAGGTGCCTGAACTTCAGGACTGCCTTGGTGGTGTGTCCACTAAACACTATCCTTAACTGGGTCAACGAGTTTGACAAGTGGCAAGTTAACATGGGAGCTGACAAAGTCAAGGTAGTTGTAGATTCGATTTTTTTTCTTTGAAGGTAAATAAATGCAGAGGTTATTCATATACAATGTAGTATCAAAAAATAGCAATGGCGTCATTTTGTAGGCACTAACTCCGCCATGGTTAAGCCTCTGTGGAAATAAATTGTGCTTTTGGATAAACACCGAAAATAAGACTTCAGAGATTTTATACGTTTTGTTCTATGAGATCAGCTAATATCACTTTTTGTGAATTTTGAGCACATAGAAAAAGCACCTAAATGCATCATAATTCATGAAGGCCATGTTGACTGACTGACATCCCATAGAACAAAACGTATAAGATCTCCTAAGCTTGTGTTGACCTCAGACCTTGTTTTCGGTGTTTATCCCAAAACCCTGTTCTTTCCTCGTTAATTGTCGCCATAGGAATGGCTGAATGAACCAGAGGTAACTCATTTCAGGGTTTTTTGACTACAAGCTGGCGAGCTCTATATTCAAAGTATTTAATGTTTCTTTCATTTCCTGTCTCGACCTCTTCATTTCTCTCACCATTTTTCTTTGTCTCTATACACTAACATACACCTCGTAGGTGACAGAGTTGGCAACACTGAAGCGACCTCAGGAGCGTTATATTGCCCTGCAGAAATGGCAGAAGGATGGTGGTGTTATGATCATGGGCTATGAGATGTACCGCAACCTCACACTAGGCCTCAAAGTCACCCACAGACAATTCAAAAAGACCTTTAACAGCACACTGGTCGATCCAGGTACATCCTCTACTAAATCTATGCATGTAGTGTTGAGAGGTATGCACCATTAATTCATTTGTTTATTGTGTTGAAACTCTAATACACTACATTTGTTGTACTCCAGGTCCAGACTTTGTGATCTGCGATGAGGGGCACATTCTTAAGAACGAGGCGTCCAACATCTCCAAAGCTATGAGTGCCATTAAGACCAAACGGAGAGTGGTGCTGACAGGCACCCCACTGCAGAACAACCTCAATGAGTGTAAGGAGCTTCAGTCTATGACAACCTTTCCATTTAAAACTGTACTCTGACCAGTATCCCAACATTTGGCCAAGTTAATTCATATTTCAGTTTTAATATATCTCAAAATTGATTTTAGGAGAACATAATTTGCACGATCATTTCCTTGTTAATGTTCAAGTCTAGTCATATATATTTTGGTTCTTTCAGACCACTGCATGGTGAACTTCATCAAGGAGAACCTTCTAGGCTCAATCAAGGAGTTCCGGAATCGGTTTATCAACCCCATTCAGAATGGCCAGTGCGCAGACTCCACCCCCAGAGATGTCCGCATCATGAAGAATCGTGCCCATGTCCTTCATGCAATGTTGGCAGGATGTGTACAGGTGAGATGGCTCAATTACTAGGAGTGTATGGCACTTTCATTAGTAGTTTATCAGAACCACTGACAATTTTTTGCAAGTATTTGTTTGTTATTCTTTGTCAGTCTCCAGTGGATACACTTAGTGTGTTTTTCTTTTCTCAGAGGAGAGACTACTCAGCCTTGACCAAGTTCCTGCCCCCTAAACATGAGTATGTTATGGCAGTGAGGGTGACCCCCCTCCAGTACAGACTGTATCGCTACTACCTGGACAACTTCACTGGTAAGAACCTCCATCTTTAGCCAGTTAACTCAGAAAGCTCTGTAATGAAATGTGTATGCTATTTAGAGACATTTTGGCTTTAAATGAGAGTATAGGGGGAAAAAAGCTATGCGTGTCTGTAGGAGCACGATCCGTAGTTGAGGGAGCCAGGGGCAAGACTGGAACCAGCCTCTTTAAGGACTTCCAGATACTCAGCCGAATCTGGACGCATCCCTGGTGTCTGCAGCTCAACTATATCAGTAAAGAAAATAAGGTAAAGACTCATCAGATGCAGATTTGACCAAAGATACTATTTTCTCATCACCAGACAGATCCTGAAGCATCAGTCAACCTGTCACCAACTGAGATTCTCTTTGTTTTCAGGGCCATTTTGATGGAAAGCACCAGGGGAAAGCTGAGAGGTGTGTAAGCATGAATATTCAGGCTACCCCTTGTCACAGATCTCTAAAGTATGCTTGCACGGTATCCATATTGTCATACCTTCATACCTAACTTTGCCCATACCGGTATATTCCGTAATACCAGCACGGAACACAAGGGGTGCTATTTTCAAATCCGACTGGGCCTCAGTAATCCGGAGGTTAGCAATGCTAACAAGTAAATGTGAAGTCCCATAGAGAATGCTAACTAAACGCTAATGAGTGCATTGCTAACATTTTATACAGTCTCTGACCTGAACTACTTGTAGGACAGACATCCCTGCTCATAAAGATATACAGGTAACTCAAAAATACTACTTAGTTTGCTGCAAGCACAAAATAAATATTAGACAGCGATGCTCTTGATCCAGGAGGGGATTCTCTGCTGTTAGCAAGTGAAGCTTGATTTTGGAAAAAGCTAACCACTTAGCTATAGCTAGTTAGCTATTTAAATAGCTAAATTAGCAAATCAAATGCATAATAGCAGAGCATTAGAACATTTGACAGTTAACTCATTTGTTATAAGATATCTAGCTGGAAAACATTTAGTTATGAATTCCATACTGTAACTAGATCACATGCTTCACAACAGTAAGTGACTCAAGGCTATGGTCTCTTGACTGGGAACTACTATGTGACTGGTAACTACTGGTAGGCTTGATAATGAAAAATGATGTGATAGGTGAAATGAACACTGTTTCTTTATCTCCTAATGTATTGTGCAAGTTGACTGCAGGTAAAACTTAAACCGTTTCGATGGTATCGACGGTATTGGAAAAAACATCCCGTGGCTATTTCCAAATAGCTCTGTATACGGTATATATGGTATACTGCTAAAGCCTACTCTTAAGCGGTCCACAAAGTTCATGCGTGTCTATGTACGCTTGGGTGGAGTCCGATTTTTATTTAACTTTTTTTTGTTTATTTCACTTATTTCTTTTAGTAATGCACACCTTTTGGTAACATAATACCTCGCCTGTCCATTTGTTTCTAGACTCCCAAAAAGCAAACTTCACAAGAAGGCGATAGCAGAGGTTTTCTTTCTGTCTGCCCGTTTGTGGTAAAGGAAAAGAAGAATCACATTGAAAACATCACCACTGCAAGCTAATTTGAATGAAAACCAACTGCATATTTAAATAATACCTACATGTAATGAAAGTTTAGTTTTAAATTTTAATGAACCTTTATTTAACTAGGTAAGTCAGTTAAGAACAAATTCTTCTGCCTTGTTCAGGGTCAGAATGACAGATTTTTACTTTGCCAGCT
Organism: Oncorhynchus gorbuscha; assembly: GCF_021184085.1. Taxonomy (NCBI): domain Eukaryota; kingdom Metazoa; phylum Chordata; class Actinopteri; order Salmoniformes; family Salmonidae; genus Oncorhynchus; species Oncorhynchus gorbuscha. Next base: position 73,360,050 of record NC_060174.1, read on the forward strand.
CGGGCATTCGATCTAGCAACCTTTCGGCCCAACGCTCTAACCACTAGGCTACCTGCTGTTTTACATTTACTTAGTTTTGTGCCTTCCAGTAGACTACATCTTGCTAGCTACACTACCAATAGTATGTGGGCATCTGCTCATCAAATCGCATTCCAAAATCATGGGCATTAATATGATGCTGGTCCCCCTTTGCTGCTATAACAGCTTCCACTCTTCTGTGAAGGCTTTCCACAAGATGTTGAAACATTGCTGCAGGGACTTGTTTCCATTCAGCCACAAGAGCATTAGTTAGGTCGGGCACTGATGTTGGCCATTAGGTCTGGCTCGCAGTCTCTGTTCCATTTCACCCCAAAGGTGTTCGATGGGGTTGAGGTCCGGGCTCTGTGCAGGCCAGTTCAGTTCTTCCACACCGATCTTGACAAACCAATTCTGTATGGACCTCACTTTGTGCACTGGGGCATTGTCATGCTGAAATAGGAAAGGATCTTCCCCAAACTGTTGCCACAAAGTTGGAGGCACAGAATCGTCTATAATGTCATTGTGTGCTGTAGTGTTAGGATTTTCCTTCACTGGAACGAAGGAGCTAGAACCATGAAAAACAGCCCCAGACTATTATTCCTCCTCCACCAAACTTTACAGTTGGCATTACGCATTCTGTCAGGTAGCGTTCTCCTGGCATCTGTCAAACCCAGATTCATCCGTCGGACTGCCAGATTGTGAAGCGTGATTCATCACTCCAGAGAATGCATTTTCACTGCTCTAGAGTCGATTCGCGGGGACCTTTACACCACTCCAGCTGACGCTTGGCATTGCCTATGGTGATCTTAGGCTTGTGTGTGGCTGCTTGCCCATGGAAACTCATTTCATTAAGCTCCCAATGAACAGTTATTGTGCTGACATTCTTTCAGAGACAGTTTAGAACTCTGCAGTGAGTGTTGCAACCGAGGACAGATGATTTTTATACGCAGTCCAGTTCTGTGCGCTTGTGTGGCCTATACTCTTGCGGTGAGCCGTTATTGCTCCTAGACGTTTCCACTTCACAATAACAGCACTTAGCGCTGCCCCGGTCAAATTTGACTAACTGACTTGTTGGAAAGGTGGCATCCTGAGACGGTGCCACGTTGAAAGTCCCTGAGCTCTTCAGTAAGGCTGTTCTACTGCCTATGTTTGTCTATCGAGATTGTATGGCTGTGTGCTCGATTTTATACACCTGTCATCAACGGGTGTGGCTGTAATAGCCAAATACACTAATTTGAAGGTGTGTTTATATATATATATATATATATTTAAAAATGTATATATATATATTATTCTCTCACATATACACGCGTATCTAGCTAAAAACAGCAAGCAAGCTAGCCTTTTAGCTTCCCACATCTCCATCATGTGAAATAATCTGATTTATAAATAATATGCCCTGACATATACTTGCCAGTGTAATTTATACCAGTTTGATATGATGCTTGAATGTATTCGCTCCCTTATCAGATAAGCATAGAATGTGCCTATTTACTCCATGAGGATAAAATAGCATGGCTACAACTGTTTTCACTCTTTCAAAATGGCCTACAATCACATAGGTATTACTTCTAAACAAAATACATTTTGCAGGTGTTTCTAATAAGGCTACATCGTTTGAACTGTCGCTGACATGATACACTGCTCAAAACAATAAAGGGAACACTAAAATAACACATCCTAGATCTGAATGAATGAAATATTCTTATTAAATACTTTTTTCTTTACATAGTTGAATGTGCTGACAACAAAATCACACACAAATGATCAATGAAAATGAAATGTATCAACCCATGGCGGTCTGGATTTGGAGTCACACAAAATTAAAGTGGAAAACCACACTACAGGCTGATCCAACTTTGATGTAATGTCCTTAAAACAAGTCAAAATGAGGCTCAGTAGTGTGTGTGGCCTCCACGTGCCTGTATGACCTCCCTACAACGCCTGGGCATGCTCCTGATGAGGTGGCGGATGGTCTCATGAGGGATCTCCTCCCAGACCTGGACTAAAGCATCCGCCAACTCCTGGACAGTCTGTGGTGCAACGTGGCGTTGGTGGATGGAGCGAGACATGAGGTCCCAGATGTGCTCAATTGGATTGAGGTCTGGGGAACGGGCGGGCCAGTCCATAGCAACAATGCCTTCCTCTTGCAGGAACTGCTGACACACTCCAGCCACATGAGGTCTAGCATGGTATTGCATTAGGAGAAACCCAGCGCCAACTGCACCAGCATATTGTCTCACAAGGGGTCTGAGGATCTCATCTCGGTACCTAATGGCAGTCAGGCTACCTCTGGCAAGCACATGGAGGGTTGTGCGGCCCCCCAAAGAAATGCCACCCCACACCATGACTGACCCACCGCCAAACCGGTCATGCTGGAGGATGTTGCAGGCAGCAGGACGTTCTCCACTGCGTCTCCAGACTGTCACGTCTGTCACATGTGCTCAGTGTGAACCTGCTTTCATCTGTGAAGAACACAGGGCGCCAGTGGGGAATTTGCCAATCTTGGTGTTCTCTGGCAAATGCCAAACGTCCTGCACGGTGTTGGGCTTGTAAGCACAATCCCCACCTGTGGACGTCGGGCCCTCATACCACCCTCATGGAGTCTGTTTCTGACCGTTTGAGCAGACACATGCACATTTGTGGCCTGCTGGAGGTCATTTTGCAGGGCTCTGGCAGTGCTCCTCCTTGCACAAAGGCGGAAGCATAGGAACTGCGAAGTGCAGAACCACTCCTTTATTGGGGGTGTCTTGCTAATAGCCTATAATTTCCACCTGTTGTCTATTCCATTTGCACAACAGCATGCGAAATGTATTGTCAATCAGTGTTGCTTCCTAAGTGGACAGTTTGATTTCACAGAAGTGTGATTGACTTGGAGTTACATTGTGTTGTTTAAGTGTTCCCTTTATTTTTTTGAGCAGTGTATATTTGTTGCAAAATATACTGCTTATTTATTTTTGATGCATAGCCTATAGATCAACTCAGGAACTAAGCAAGTTGTTTCAGCCTCATCTACACGACACTGCCACCATCTCAACGTAAGGAATAATACATTGCGTTTCAAAATTTGCGTTGCACAAATGTGCGTAGCAAGCAACATAGGTGCCAGGACTTCATACTGCAAGGAGCTGTTCATTTTGTGACAAAAAACAGCATTCACGTACAGCGTTGCTTAGCGTTTGCGTTAACTGCGTAATGTCTGCCGAGCTCTTTAATTACTACGACAGTGTGATGCTTGAAGTGGGTTATATATCACCATCAAAAGGTAATCTCATGCAAATAATAGATTGTTGCCCTTCATCCTTTCCTTTGTCTCACTCAGTAAAGAGAAGGAGAACAAGGGAAAATTGCGTAATGCTGATGAAAAAAGCAATGATGTGGAAGTGATCATGGTTTGGAACAGTTCATCAAAGGGTGTCAATGTGGAAGGAGACCAGCGAGCAGGGCCACTGGTTCCAGTGGTAGATGGTAGGAGTCTCTTAAATTAAGGAAATTACTTTACCATCTATTTTACATTAGCTTCTTGTGTTACAATTGAACATTTTAAATGATTTACAATTAAGTCATTAATATAAGGTGAACATATTCATGTGAGGTCAGTGGTGATATTGTATGCTCTGTGTTCAGCGGTGAGAGCATCCACCAGTTTCAGGCCTGACAGTCCGGCTGCAGACTGGTACAAGTCGATGCTGAGTGATTCTGACGCCACCATCCTGGGACACTCAGGGAAGATGGTGCTGCTGTTTGAGATTCTCCGAATGGCAGAGGAACTGGACGACAAACTGTAAGTGTGCTTGAGAAATGCATTCAGGCACCGGGGGGCGGGTATTTACAAAAATAAGTATCGAGTTAGCCAGAGGCTTATAGAGCAGATTTGTTGAATCAACCTTCATCAATTTTTGTTTGTATATTCACAGGTTGGTGTTTAGTCAATCCTTGATCTCATTAGATATGATTGAAGATTTCTTGGATCTCGCTAACAAAGCCAAAGACAACGGACAATCATCCCTATACAAAGGTACGGTTTCCATTGGCTGTTCACATATTCAAACATATGTTATAGTGATACAAAACAATTGTTTTCTTCAGAGAGTCTATAATTGTGTCATTTGTTTCCTTTTCCAAACTGTAGGTGATGGCAGCTGGATCAGAAACATTGACTATTACCGTATTGATGGGTCCACTAGTGCCACATCCAGGAAGAAATGGGCTGAAGCGTTCAATGATGCCACCAATGAGCGGTACGTCTCAGACTGCTGTACTATTCTACATCTCAAATTTCACTGTGCCAAACCTCAACACAGTATGTAGCATAACACTAGTATTGTATTATTATTCATGACAAAGCATCAGTAATTGTAGACATTGTGAGTTCTTTAGATGGTCTGTTTAAGATTATACTCACACTCACTCCTTTGATTTCATTTCTTACCAATTTACTTTCAGAGGTCGTCTGTTTCTCATCTCAACAAGAGCTGGGTCCCTTGGGATCAACCTGGTAGCAGCTAACAGGGTCATAATTTTTGACGCTTCGTGGAACCCCTCCTATGACATCCAGAGCATCTTCAGGGTGTACCGTTTTGGCCAGCTGAAGGCTGTGTTTGTCTACCGCTTCTTGGCACAGGTAATGACATCTCATATGCACCCCATCTTCTGTAATATGATTGTGGGACAAATTTGGTGTTTTTTACATAGTCACATCCAAAATTGTTGATAAGATTCGCAATAAATAAATGTAAACGAATACAAATACGAGCTATATTGTATGCAAAAAAAAATAAAAAATGTCTGAGATTCTGTTAATAAAAAAATCAAATAAAAGGTACATTATTGGCACCCCTAATGATTCTTATAAATATAATCAAACAATGTGATATCTGCATTAACATTCTACTATTTAAAGTTAAAGGCCAGGCACCACGCCCTAATAGGGGATTTTTTTCTCTCAATCATATCAGTCAACTTTTACCAGTTCAATGTAGATACGCATAATAGTTTAAAAAGTTATATGCAAATTAGGTGATATTTCATTAAATATGCACATTTTGCATATCCCACAAAAAAAAATTGGTTCACTGGATTAAGTCAGCATTACTATTTAGGTAAAATGGTCCTGAAACTTTCATACACGTGAAGGGGAACCAATTGTATCGATTCAAGTTATTTAAAAAACATTTTTAAATGAAAATCACCACTTTTTGAGTTACGAGGTTTGCATCCGACATTGACTATTTGCATATCCCACAAATCAATTTTTCAGGACACTGGATTAAGTCTGCGTAAATATTTTTGTTTAATTTTGTTAGGACACTCTAGTACGTAAAATGCATTTTTGGCAAATTTTTCAAAACAAAATGTTACTTGACAACATATCAACAATAACCTCTGGGAAAGTCTCGAATATATCCAAGGATAACCACACAATCTGGTGGATGTTGATTCTTCTGACACTGAGGAAAATTAGTTGGCATGTGGGAAGAGTCTGACTTTCGGTAAATGGCAGTTAAAGACAAGTACACTGAATTTAGACGACCAAACATCCATTTTGACCCAATCACCATCTCTTCAAAGTAAGTTACTACATATAGTCCAGTTTGTTACATTCTCTAAAATAAAATGTACATGTTCATGAAGATTTTGACATTTTTATGTTCACTTTCTGAATATATGTATACCACCAAATATAAAAATTGATAGGTACTGTAGATGTAAAAATGTCATATCAGTCTGTGGTGCCTTGCGTCAAAGAACTGTATTGTGGCCTTTCATGGCTTCCTGTTTCACTGGGTATAAAAATGTGGTAACATGCATGTTAGGTTCTGAACAAACAGAGTAAAAACTCAAACTGACGACTAGATAAAGCTCAAACCAAGTTTATTCACCCACTGGTTCATGCAGCTGCAAGCATGATTACACAAGCACATTTATTTATAACTTCCTCCTTGGCGGGGGTCAACTTCTACACTTCTAGACAGCCAATACATATCTGTTAGGCAGGAACTTAATTGGTTCCTCTCACTTGTGTAGTCATGGACCTGTCTTATGCTAGAACCTTTTGGGGGTTGACGTGTACAGTGCATTCGAAAAGTATTCAGACCCCTTGACTTTTTCCAAATTTTGTTACGTTAGTCTCAAATGTTAATGAAATTTCACATAAGTATTCAGACCCTTTACTCAGTACTTTGTTGAAGTACCTTTGGCAGCGATTACATCCTCGAGTCTTATTGGGTATGACGCTACAAGCTTGGCACACCAGTATTTGGGGAGTTTCTCCCACTCAACTGCAATCCTCTCAAGCTCTGTCGGGTTAGATGGGGAGCGTCGCTGCGCAAGCTATTTTCAGGTCTCTACAGAGAATTTTGATCAGGTTCATGACCCGGCTCTGGCTGGGTCACTAAGGACATTCAGAAAAGAGATGCGGAGAGATCACTTTGAAGTTTAAAACCACTGGTACAGTGGTAAACTTTCCTGGTAGAGGACCCAAGTGTATCTTGTTCCCCACGCACAGTGAGGAAGATGGTTCCGGAGGCACAGAAAAGTCCAAGGGCCACAGTTGGAGAGCTGAGAACTTGGTTGCATCTTGGGCTCACCATGTCTCCAAATCTACAATGACATGCCACCTCCATGTCAATAGGCAATTTGGAAGTGTTGTCATAAAAAAGCCCTTTATTGAGGGCAACCAACAAATGTGAACGCTCAGTTAGCTGAACGGCCTTGTTGTATTGGAACCATGTGCTATGGTCAGATGAGATATTACAGCTCATACATACTGTAAAACATGGTGGTGGATCTTATGGGGCTGTTTTATTCCCACTGGTCCTGAGGCACTTGTTGTGGCGCCCGTATGCTTCCCAGACGGAACAGCTAGTGCATATATTATGACATTTTGTGACGTTTTTGTTAGTTTTGGACTTCGGCAAGTGTTCTTTCGGCTGTTCGAGTACACCATTGTTTTTCTCTAGGTAGCTGAAGTCTACACCCCCTCGTCGGCGTTGATCAACAGTAGGTATTCCTTAATGAAGTGCCTTTTGTCATTTTTCCACTTGAGAAATATTGCACCAAACATCCTAATCGGATGCAAAATTGTGCGGCTAAAATCTCGTGCTCAAACATCAAAATTAATGACAGATTTCTTGAGAGATTAATTCTGATTGATTTGTGGAAATGTATACCTGCTACGGCATCTCAAGATGGACAAACAGTACTATTGCCTGCTGCTTTTTTCTTGTTTTTCATGCAAAGGTTTTTTAAGGGAATATGTGACCACGCTTGTTTGGTTCGGCTAGCTGAGGTTGGCTGGCTCAGGTTGGCTAGGCGCCAGCCAAATTGATGCATGCTGATGCCTTTAAGGTCCATGGATGGCATCATAAAATGAACTCTACCAAGTATCAGGACATTTTAGCCAAAAACCTGGTTGCCTCTGCCAGGAGGTTGACACTGGGCCGGAAGTGGATCATCCAGCAAGACGATGACCCTAAGCACACACATAAATCTACAAAGTAATGGTTAATTGACCACAAAATCCACATTTTGCATTGGCCATCTCAAACCTGTGGTTCGAGTTGAAGAGGACAGACCGAAGGTTATCAATAATCTGGAAGGATTCTGTATGGAATGGTCTAAGATCCCTCCCAATGTGTTCTTCAATCTCATAAAACTTTATAGAAACAGGTTAAGTGCTGTTATCCTCACAATGGGAGGGTGCACAAAGTATTGAAAATAGGGGTGGCAATCATTTTGACACTTTGGCAGGTAAAGAAATGGTTTTCTCAGAAATATATATATATTACTATTTTTTATTTTATTTTAATCTCATCTTTATCAAGGGTGACCATTTTGGATGTGACTGTAATTCTGTAATCACTGATATTAAATTGCTGATTCTTTCCAGGGCACCATGGAGGAGAAGATCTATGACCGGCAGGTGGCCAAGCAATCTCTATCGTTCCGGGTGGTGGACCAGCAGCAGATACAGAGACACTTCACTCTGTTTGAACTGACAGAGCTTTACATGTTTGAGCCAGACCTGCTGGATGACCCCAACTCTGAGAAGAAGAGCAAGCGGATCACACCCCTGCTGCCCAAGGTGACCAAAGCTACAAATTAAACACACAAGACCATTAAATTCTCAATTGACCCTTTGCTAATCCCCACCTACCTTGGTGTATGATCACCACTTTATTTTAAGAATGTGAAATGTCAGAATAATAGTAGAGAATGATTTATTTCAGCTTTTATTTCTTTTATCACATTCCCAGTGGGTCAGAAGTTTACATACACTCAATTAGTATTTGGTAGCATTGCCTTTAAATTGTTTAACTTTTTAATTTAATTTAATTTGACCTTTTATTTAACCAGGCAAGTCAGTTAAGAACACATTCTTATTTTCATTGACGGCCTGGGAACAGTGGGTTTAACTGCCTGTTCAGGGGCAGAAGGACAGATTTGTACCTTGTCAGCTCGGGGGTTTGAACTCTCAACCTTCCGGTTACTAGTCCAACGCTCTAACCACTAGGCTACGCTGCCACCCCAACTTGAGGTCAAACGTTTCGGGTAGCCGTCCACAAGCTTCCCACAATAAGTTGGGTGAATTTTGGCCCATTCCTCCTGACAGAGCTGGTGTAACTGAGTCAGGTTTGAAGGCCTCCTTGCTCGCATATGCTTTTTCAGTTCTGCCCACAAATTTTCTATAGGATTGAGGTCAGGGCTTTGTGATGGCCACTCCAATACTTTGACTTTGTTGTCCTTACGCCATTTGTGATCAAGCTTTAACTTCCTGACTGATGTGTTGATGTTGCTTCAATATATCCACATAATTTTCCTGCCTCGTGATTTTTTATGGTGGTTTTGGAGCAGTGGCTTCTTCCTTGCTGAGCGGCCTTTCAGGTTATGTTGATATAGGACTCGTTTTACTGTGGATATAAGATACCTTTGTACCCATTTCCACCAGCATCTTCTCAAGGTCCTTTGCTGTTGTTCTGGGATTGATTTGCACTTTTTGCACCAAAATACGTTCATCTCTAGGAGACAGAAGGCCTCTCCTTCCTGAGCGGTGTGATGGCTGCGTGGCCCCATGGTGTTTATACTTGGGTACTATTGTTTGTACAGATGAACGTGGTACTTTTCTTTTGATTTTCCCATGATGTCAAGCAGAGGCACTGAGTTTGAAGGTAGGCCTTGAAATACATCCACAGGTACACCTCCAATTGACTCAAATGATGTCAATTAGCCTATCAGAAGCTTCTAAAGCCATGACATAATTTTCTGGAATGTTCCAAGCTGTTTAAAGGCACAGTCAACTTAGTGTATGTAAACTTCTGACCCACTGGAATTGTGTTACAGTGAAATAATCTGCCTGTAGATGTCCTAACCGACTTGCCAAACTATAGTTTGTTAACCAGAAATGTGTGGAGTGGTTGAAAAACGAGTTTTATTGACCCCAACCGAAGTATGTAAACTTCATCTGTATATACACTTTTGGAGCTAACTAGTGCTCTCAAATCGTATCCTGATGTCAATAGCAATGTTATGAATACCACTCATAACTTAGCTTGCTAACAAGGTGTATTAATTGGCTAGCTAGTGTTAGAAACATTTGGTAGTCAATGAGACTGAGAGCTAGCTAACCTGCTGAGCTATCAAACAATGTAACACAAGTATAATTTTGGATTTGAAAAATACTCCAAAAGGCTCTGCATCTCAGAAATCACAGTAGCAAGTACTCCTGGTAAATTGTTCAATTATTTAGCCATAAAAAGTAAATAAATAACTGTTTTTGCCATAGCCCTCATTGGCTTTCATACGATTTAAATGTAAGCTTGTCTGAGGTGTTGGACACGACGACAGTTTCTGTCCATTTGGAGCGCTGTGATTGGTTGACCAAAATTCTAGGGCTTGGCGAAGGGTGAATTAGTATTTTTATCAACAGTTTAGTAGGGATTGACATTGTGTGTCTGTTTCCCAGGACATCGTCCTGGCAGAGCTGCTGCAGATCTGTAAGGAGCAGATTGTCCGATACCATGAACACGAGTCCCTGCTGGACCACAAAGAGGAGGAGGAGCTCAGTGAGGCCGACCGCAAAGCTGCCTGGGCTGAGTACGAGGCAGAGGTAAAGAGGAACTCTACACATTCTCTGACAAAACAGCTAAATATGTTTTCATAGACCGTGGTGAGCAGCCTCTAATCCCACTCTGTCCTGCTCTCGCCTATGAACACTGAGAAATTATGGTTTTGAATCAATTCAACATCCTTACTTGAATTCTAGTCTATCAAGAAGTATATATGCACGGTGTGTAAAAACAGGTATATGTTTATCTCTCTACGAAGGGTGCATTCTTCTTGAATAAGGCAGCACTCAGCAGCACCAACGTTCCCAGCCCCTCCACCTCTCGTATGGCCAACAGTCTGTCATCCCTGTACAAGAAGACCAATGAGCAGCTGAAGGTATTAGCCAAGTCTCTCCACCAGACCTGTGTGGAAATGAGTTGCTTTTCTCTAAAGTTTGTTTGAGATTATCTCTCAATAGATAGATGCCTCTCACATCAACATTTGAATGCGTCTCTCTCCTGAATGACAGAACATGATTAATGCCAGCCGTGACAAGGTCAGCGAGGCCATCAAGTCCCTGCATTCCTTAAAAAACCTCTCCATGGATGACTATGTGTTGCGCTTGGTTAGTCCCTCGTATTATATTACGTTAATATGATAATTGTCTCCCTGAAGTAATGTGTGGAAAAAATGTCATGTGCATTACGATGACATGTGACTTGTTTTTACAGTGGCACGATAACCCAAGTCTAGATGAGAAGCAGGTGAAAGTCCTGGCCCAGACCTGGAAAACCAGCAATGACAAGGAGCGGGAGCGAAGACTAGCCTTATATCATGACCTTCTCTCAAAACAACAATCAGTAAGCTTCAAATGTCAACAACAACATTGTTCTAATTTTCTTTCTGCTTTGATATTCCTTTGTAACTACTTAACCCTGCATCTTTCCCTTACTCTCCTCGACAGCTTACAATATGCATCCAGACCATTTTGACCAGTAGAAAAACTGAAGTGACACAGACTGCCACGGTCACCAATCAGACACCAGCCTTGACAGACTCCATTAAGAAACCCATGCAGTGAGGCAGGAGAGACGTCTCTAGCCTCAGTCCCATTCCACTAGAGGACACTCTAGTCTAACCACAGTAACTATAGAGGTACTTAATCCCCCCCAAAGGGGTGATAGATGAAACATTTCCATTAAGGATTTCCTTTATTTTACATTGAAAATGAATGTATGTGGCGGCAGGTAGCCTAGTGGTTAAAGCATTGGGCCAATAACTGAAAGGTTGCTGGTTCGAATCCCTGTCATTAATGGCTGATCCCTAGCTGTGAAGCCACATTCCGAGGGTGTCTTATGAGGAGTAGGAGATGCAAAAAATTCACTATGTACATGTGTGAAATAGGACAAATGTAAGTACCCACCCTATTATTATTAAACTCTTACCCTACAAAGTCCAGAGCCTGCCGGTTTTCTGTTCTACCTAATAATAAATTGAATGCACCTGGTGCGCCAGGTTCTAAATCAGTCCCTGATTAGAGGAAACAATAAAACAAGCAGTGGAACTGGCTTTGAGGTCCAGAGTTGAGTTTGAGGATTCTATAGTAAAATATATTATGTTAAAGGGGCAGTGCAGTGAAACATTTGATTTTCCAGTTATGTGTTTCCACACTGGGGTTGGAATAACACTCTGAAATTGTGAAAATTATGATAAACTAAAAGGGCATTAAGAGCTTTTTGAAAGAAAATGCCTGGAATTTCAGTCTATTCAGGTGGGATTGAGTTTTTTGGTCCATATCATGACATCACAATCTGATCTGATTATTCTGCCAACAACCAATCATCTTTGCATATGTATCCTCCTACTTTAGAAGGGTAAGTGGGGTAGGCTCCAGAGTGTAGACGATCCTATCTGTCAATAAGGGCTGTGTATGTAAATCTATTTATATTTGTATCAACACACCCACATGATCAGACTGAACATTTCAATGGCAAAATGAGGCTCAGGGAAATAAATTATACAAAATATATTTTTGAGTTATTTTCATGATAAACACAGTGATGATTTATTAAATTTAAAGACTGCATGGGGGGCTTTAAATAAATATTCTGCCTTGGAAAAGGTTTTCCTATGTGATTAATGGTGTAATTGTCTTTCTCTGATCCTATAATAAAAATCTGTTCATTCGTTTTGTTAAATGTGTGGTGTTTGTTCTGGTGATTTGTTTTGCCTTGGTTATTACTTTATTTTATGGTTACAGTCAGAAGTTAAGGTTTAATCAAACGGAATAAAAACAAATGCATGTGCCAGTGCCACAATGGAGCAATTTGGCAGTTTACAACAACTAAAACTGAATTGCAGTGCATCTTACATAAGAACATTTAAAAGATAAACTCAATAAAAAGTACCCCATCTAGTGTCTGTTTAAAATCCTAAATAAGGATGGTTTTGATTTTTAACATTCAGTACATCTGATCCCCAGTAGTTGCTCGTCCTGTGTTTTCCTTACTCCTGGTTGCTTATCCCTTGTAGGTGGCAGTCAGCTGGAGAATTATTTTGAACCCTGCAGCTTGAGAGAACATTTCAGACAAAGCTCATCTGTAGGGTTTGGCAGGCCACTGAGTATGTTGAATAGTCAGAATTTAGGATGAACTTGAGGGCCCTCTGGACTCAAGGTCTGGCAGCACACACACACACACACTTACATGCACCAACTTATTAATGGACTGATGAATTGTTTTTCTTCTCGCTTTGTTTGCTCTTTCTACATGTTTATCTCTAAGCTACCCAGGAAAGGGCTAAAAATAGCCCATATTAATATGTTGCCTTAGAAATAAGGTTAATAAAATCAATAACTTGCTAACATCAGACATATATTAGCCATTTCTGAGACTCAGGTATATAATTACTTTGATACAGCAGTAGCAATACGAAGATGTATAACATGTTTTTGGCCAGGAAGGCCTGATTCACGCAGTCTTCTTTGAACTGTTGATGTGTCTGTTACTTAAACTCTGTAAAGCATTTATTTGGGCTTCTGAGGTGCAGTTACCTCTAATGAACGTATCCTCTGCAGCAGAGGTAACTGGGTCTTCCTTTCCTTTGACGGTCCTCATGAGAGCCAGGTTCATCATAGCGCTTGATGGTTTTTAAGGTTTTTCTGGATTGACTGACCTTCATGTCGTAAGGTAATGATGTACTGTTCCGCTTTGCTTATTTGAGCTGTTTTTGCCATAATATGGAATTGGTCTTTTAGCAAATAAGGCTATCTTCTGTATACCACCCCTACCTTGTCACAACACAAACGCATTAAGAAGGATGAAGCAAAGGGTGACTAATTTTAAGAATTTAAAATCTAAAATATATTTTGATTTGTTTAACACTCTTTTGGTTACTACATGATTCCATGTGTTATTTAATAGTTTTGAAGTCTTCACTATTATTCGACAATGTAGAAAATATTATAAAGATTAACCCTTGAATGAATATGTGTGTCCAAACTTTAGACATTTACTGTAGACGAATCAGACGAGTCCCAAGACCCTTGTGGGGGTTGTAGCAAAAACGGAGAACACCATCGTGTTCATGAGCGTCTCCTCTTTCCATAGAGAGGTCATAATCGTTTTTTAGGCCAAACCGCTTAGACGATACAGACAGTCTTATGGTATGATAAACACCACTCTAGCTCTGTCACCTTTCACCGCAGATGCAGAAGTGCGACATCGGCGGATGTGGTGGTTTGAGACGTGTCCAGTGCAAAAACATCTAGCTTAAACTGACAGATATTTATGGAGCTATTTTATTATGCTAATTCTATTTTTACAGGGGGGGGGCGGCATCGACTCTGGAAATTCCAAATGGTTTGCATAGTCAACTTACACACAGCACTGACACACACACTTAACCCACCAGACATGCCCCCAGGGGTCTTTTCAGAGTCCCCGGGTCCAGAACAAATTCCAAGAAACTTAGAGTATTTTACAGAGCCATGAGTGCATGGAACTCCCATCTCATACAGCGCGAGTGAACAGCAAACCTGGTTTCAAAAAACAAATAAAGCAACACCTCACGGCACCACGCCTCTCCCCCATGGGACCTACTTGATGTATGTACTGACATGTATGTGTAACTGATAGATGCGCACACACACGCACGCTACATGTTTTTAAATGTATGTAAAGTATTTTGTCTGTAGTGTATTTTTCATTATATATCGGACCCCAGTCAGAATAGCTGTTGCCATTGGCGTCGTCTAATGGGGATCCAAATAAATCAAATCACTGGGTAAAAACTGGTTGAATCAACCCACTGTGCATACACTGGTTAAATCAATGTTTCCACATCCTTTCAGCAAAATTACATTGAAGCAACGTGGAATAGACATGGAATTGACGTATGTGCCCAGTTGGAACGTCATTTGAACCCAAACAATCAATGTGATGACGTTAAATCAACCTGGGAAACTAATTGGATTTGCAAAAAGTCATCAACTTAAATGACCTTTGTTGTTGTTGAATTCACGTTGTTACCCTACCACTGGTTGGCTATTGAATGAGCGACGGAAAAATGGTAGCCTAATATTTGTTGCGTAGCAGGAATAAATCAGTCATGTCAGAAGACTGGCCACTTAAGTTTTAGAGTATTTTTTTGTCCCTCACGCACCTTGGATAAATGAGGCCCCAGGACATTTTAGCCAAAAACCTGGTAGCCTCTGCCAGGAGGATGAAACTTGGCCAAAAATAGATATTCCAGCAAGACAATAACCCCAAGCACACATCAAAATCCACAAAGAAATGGTGAATTGACCACAAAATCAACATTTTCCAATGGCCACCTCAGTTTCCGGAGGGCAGTCCATAAGCACAGACAAAGGATATCAAGGATCTGGAAAGATTCTGTACGGAGGAATGGTCTAAGATCCCTCCCAATGTGTTCTCCAACCTCATAAAACATTTTAGAAAAATGCTCTGTGTCATTATCCTCGCAGGGGGGAGGGTGCTTGAGTAGGGGATCAAATCATTTAGAACAACTTTTAAAAAATGTTTTTATTTTTATTACTTGTTAAACTAAATCTCTTTCTCTGAGCAATTGTATAAGTACTTTTATTTGTTGTTACATACAATATACAGTTGAAGTCAGAAGTTCACATACACTTAGGTTGGAGTCAATAAAAGTTGTTTTTCAACCACTCCACAAATTTCTTGTTAACAAACTATAGTTTTGGCAAGTCGGTTAGGACATCTACTTTGTGCATGACACAAGTAATGTTTCCAACAAATGTTTACAGACAGATTATTTCACTTATAATTCACTGTATCACAATTCCAGTGGGTCAGAAGTTTACATAAACTAATTTGACTGTGCCTTTAAACAGCTTGGAACATTCCAGAAAATTATGTCATGGCTTTAGAAGCTTCTGATAGGCTAATTGACATAATTTGAGTCAATTTGGTGGTGTACCTGTGGATGTATTTCAAGACATACCTTCAAACTCAGTGCCTCTTTGCTTGACATCATGGGAAAATTATAAGAAATCAGTCAAGACCTCAGAAAAAAACTGTAGACCTCCACAAGTCTGGTTCATCCTTGGGAGTAATTTCCAAACGCCTGAAGGTACCACGTTCATCTGTACAAACAATAGTATGCAAGTATAAACACTATGGGACCACGCAGCTGTCACACCACTCAGGAAGGAGATGTTTTTTTATTTTTTATTTCACCTTTATTTAACCAGGTAGGATAGTTGAGAACAAGTTCTCATTTTCAACTGCGACCTGTCCAAGTATGGGGATGAGGTAGGTAAATTGGGTGGGCTATTTACCGATAGACTATGTACAGCTGCAGCAATCGGTTAGCTGCTCAGATAGCAGATGTTTGAAGTTGGTGAGGGAGATGAGTCTCCAACTTAAGCGGTTTTTGCAATTCGTTCCAGTCACAGGCAGCAGAGAACTGGAACGAAAGGCGGCCAAATGAGGTGTTGGCTTTAGGGATGAACAGTGAGATACACCTTCTGGAGCGTGTGCTACGGGTGGGTGTTGCCATCGTGACCAGTGAACTGAGATAAGGCGGAGCTTTACCTAGCATGGACTTGTAGATGACTTGGAGCCAGTGGGTCTGGCGATGAGTATGTAGCGAGGGCCAGCCGACTAGAGCATACAGGTCGCAGTGGTGGGTGGTATAAGGTGCTTTAGTAACAAAACGGATGGCACTGTGATAAACTGCATCTAGTTTGCTGAGTAGAGTATTGGAAGCTATTTTGTAGATGACATCGCCGAAGTCGAGGATCGGTAGGATAGTCAGTTTTACTAGGGTAAGTATGGCCACGTGAGTGAAGGAGGCTTTGTTGCGGAATAGAAAGCCGACTCCAGATTTGATTTTAGATTGGAGATGTTTGATATGAGTCTGGAAGGAGAGTTTACAGTCTAGCCAGACACCTAGGTACTTATAGATGTCCACATATTCTAGGTCGGAACCATCCAGGTTGGTGATGCTAGTCGGGCGTGCGGGTGCAGGCAGAGAATGGTTGAAAAGCATGCATTTGGTTTTACTAGCGTTTAAGAGCAGTTGGAGGCCACGGAAGGAGTGTTGTATGGCATTGAAGCTCGTTTGGAGGTTAGATAGCGCAGTGTCCAAGGAAGGGCCTGAAGTATACAGAATGGTGTCGTCTGCGTAGAGGTGGATTAGGGAATCGCCCGCAGCAAGAGCAACATCATTGATATATACAGAGAAAAGAGTCGGCCCGAGAATTGAACCCTGTGGCACCCCCATAGAGACTGCCAGAGGACCGGACAACATGCCCTCCGATTTGACACACTGAAGTCTGTCTGCAAAGTAGTTGGTGAACCAGTCAAGGCAGTCATTAGAAAAACCGAGGCTACTGAGTCTGCCGACAAGAATATGGTGATTGACAGAGTCGAAAGCCTTGGCCAGGTCGATGGCGTTTATGATATCATTTAGTACCTTGAGCGTGGCTCAGGTGCTCCCGTGACCGGCTCGGAAACCAGATTGCACAGCGGAGAAAGTACGGTGGGATTCGAGATGGTCAGTGACCTGTTTGTTGACTTGGCTTTCGAAAACCTTAGATAGGCAGGGCAGGATAGATATAGGTCTGTAACAGTTTGGGTCCAGGGTGTCTCCCCCCTTTGAAGAGGGGGATGACTGCGGCAGCTTTCCAATCCTTGGGGATCTCAGAAGATATGAAAGAGAGGTTGAGCAGGCTGGTAATAGGGGTTGCGACAATGGCGGCGGATAGTTTCAGAAATAGAGGGTCCAGATTGTCAAGCCCAGCTGATTTGTACGGGTCCAGGTTTTGCAGCTCTTTCAGAACATCTGCTATCTGGATTTGGGTAAAGGAGAACTTGGAGAGGCTTGGGCGAGTAGCTGCGGGGGGGGGGGGGGCGGAGCTGTTGGCCGAGGTTGGAGTAGCCAGGAGGAAGGCATTGCCTGCCGTTGAGAAATGCTTGTTGAAGTTTTCGATAATCATGGATTTATCGGTGGTGACCGTGTTACCTAGCCTCAGTGCAGTGGGCTGCTGGGAGGAGGTGCTCTTGTTTTCCATGGACTTCACAGTGTCCCAGAACTTTTTTGGAGTAAGAGCTACAGGATGCAAATTTCTGCCTGAAGAAGCTGGCCTTTGCTTTCCTGACTGATTGCGTGTATTGGTTCCTGACTTCCCTGAACAGTTGCATATCGCGGGGACTATTCGATGCTATTGCAGTCCACCACAGGATGTTTTTGTGCTGGTCGAGGGCAGTCAGGTCTGGAGTGAACCAAGGGCTATATCTGTTCTTAGTTCTGCATTTTTTGAACGGAGCATGCTTATCTAAAATGGTGAGGAAGTTACTTTTAAAGAATGACCAGGCATCCTCAACTGACAGGATGAGGTCAATGTCCTTCCAGGATACCCGGCCCAAGTCGATTAGAAAGGCCTGCTCGCAGAAGTGTTTTAGGGAGCGTTTGACAGTGATGAGGGGTGGTCGTTTGACTGCGGATCCGTAGCGGATACAGGCAATGAGGCAGTGATCGCTGAGATCCTGGTTGAAGACAGCGGAGATGCGTTCTGTCTCTTAGAGATGAACATTCTTTGGTGCAAATCAATCCCAGAACAACAGCAAAGGACCTTGTGAAGATGCTGGAGGAAAGGGGTACAAAATAATCTATATCCACAGTAAAAATGTAACCTATATCGATATAACCTGAAAGGCCGCTCAGCAAGGAAGAAGCCACTGCTCCAAAACCACCATAAAAAAGCCAGACTATGGTTTGCTACTGCACATGGGGACAAAGCACATACTTTCAAGGTTGTTGCAAAATGGCTTGAGGACAACAAAGTCTCGGTATTGGAGTGGCCATCACAAAGCCCTGACCTCAATCCTATAGAACACTTGTGAGCAGAACTGAAAAAGCATGTGCGAGCAAGGAGGCCTACAAACTTGACTCCGTTACACCAGCTCTGTCAAGAGGAATGGGCCAAAATGCACCCAACTTATTGTGGGAAGCTTGTGGAAGGCTACACGAAAAGTTTGACCCAAGTTAAACAATTTAAAGGCAATGCTACCAAATACTAATTGAGTGTATGTAAACTTCTGACCCACTGGGAATGTGATGAAAGAAATAAAAGCTGAAATAAATCACTCTCTCTACTATTATTCTGACATTTCACATTCTTAAAATGAAGTGTTGATCCTAACTGACCTAAGACAGGGAATTTTTTTACTAGGATTAAATGTCAGGAATTGTGAAACTGAGTTTAAATGTATTTGGCTAAGGTGTATGTAAACTTCCGACTTCAACTGTATGGCTTTGTGGAAATGCTAACCCTATAAAGGGGCTACACACAAGATGGTAAAAAAGGTAAAAGGTCAACTTCTGACCCACTGGGAATGTGATGAAAGAAATAAAAGCGTAAATAAATCATTCTCTCTGCTATTATTCTGACATTTCACATTCATTTCACAATAAAGTGGTGATACTAACTGACCTAAAACAGGGAATTTTTACTGGAGTTTAAATGTATTTGGCTAAGGTGTAAGTAAACTTCCAACTTCAACTGTATCTCAATATTTGTATTATTTATTTTATACAGTCTATTTTGTTTTATTTTTTGCACCTTACATGGATTAAATTATGTATATTATTTTTGCATCTCTGCCTCTTCGGGCTATTACTTTTCATTATCCCTTTTCATTATCCCTTTTTATTATTCCTTTTCATTATTCCTTTTTATTATTCCTTTTCCTGGTTTGACTGCAAGTACCTTTTGAACTCTAATTTTCTCCTACACAACGCCCACCTTTTCTTTTTAGCCTGAGCGCAAACCATCAGACTGGCTTTTATCAGTGGTGTAAAGTACTTAAGTAAAAATACTAGTACTACTTAAGTAGTTTTTAGGGTACAGTATCTGTACTCTACTTTACTATTTATATTTTTGGAAACTTTTACTTCACTACATTCTTAAAGAATATTATGTACTTTTTACTCCATACATTTTCCCTGACACCCAAAAGTATTTGTTACATTTTAAATGCTTAGCAGGACAGGAAAAGGTCTAATTTACAAACTTATCAAGAGAGTATCCCTGGTCATCCCTACTGACTCTGATATGGCGGACTCACTAAACACATGCGTGGTTTGTAAATGACGTCTGAGTGTTGGAGCGTGCTCCTGGCTATCTGTAAATGAAAAAAAAACTAGAAAATGTGGCTGTCTGCTTTGCCTAATATAAGGATTTTTTTATTATATATAATCTTACTTTTGATACTTAAGTATATTTTAGCATTTACATTTACTTTTGATACTTAAGTATATTTAAAACCAAATATTTTTAGACTTTTAATCAAGTAGTATTTTACTGGGTGACTTTCACTTTTACTTGAGTTCTTTTCTATGAAGGTATTTTTACTTTATGTACTGTATGACAATTGGGTACTTATTCCACCACTGCTTCTTAGTCCTTTTTTCTCATCTTTATCAAGGGCTCCATTAATTGTGGACCTCATTGCAGCTCAGAATTTGTATTTATTTATTTTATACAGTCTTTTTTTGGTCATCTTTATCAAGGGGTCCAATAAATCTGGACCCACTGTATTTAAAGGTCAAGTGAGAAAAAGGGTAAACAATAAATGTGCACGAATTGGCGGGAGTCAGTTCGTAGTGGAGAGAGACCTTCCTCCAGCATGTCTTCCCCACACAATGACAACTGTATATTGATTCCATTTATAAACAGTCTCAACCATATATCAAATGTTATCTTAAGTTCTCCAAAGCCACAGCCTTGTCATAAAAACATAATTGAACAAAAAGTTGCATAGCAGTTGAATAGCCTCAGTGAACTGTTTACAATAGGAAATTAGGTACATTTGGACTTGGAGAGCAGCAGTGGTAGAATTGTGAGACAGCAGAGGAAGTCACGCCCTGCGTGAACACTGAAGGCATATTGTAGAGGTGAAGTGATTGCACTCATTTCTCTTTGGCTTCCTCTAAACAGACACACGTCTCTCAGTGGACACGGCCATCAGAAGACTGATTCAACAGGGTTCACTGGACTGATGACAAGGATGCAACAGTATTGGACCACGGAGAGAGGTACTGTCAACTTTCTCATGTTTAATTTTGTTCTACTAGAAATTGGCAGCATCGGAAGAGGAGAGGACCGTAATTAAATGCCTCAACATAATGTAGTGTTAGTTTCACTTTTCAGTCTCTCTATGCTGTCTTTTAACCTTCCAACACACGCAGTACATTTTCCATACCTTTGTCTCCCTCCCTTTATTCAAAGGTCTAACTGGAGGCACAGACAATATAAGTCTGGAGTCAGGGATGAGTAATCTGACATGTGATTGTCCCATCGACAGCTTCAAGCACAGTGTGTTTCCTGCTACGTACCTGCTCATCTTCTTCCTGGGCCTAATAGCCAACAGTGCCTCCCTCTGGGTCTTTCTGAGCATGTACAGGAGGAGGAGGAGCATCACCATGGTCAACCTGTACATGTTGAACCTGCTGTTGTCTGACCTCATGCTGGTGTGCTCTCTGCCCCTGAGATCAGCATACTACCTGCTGGACTCCCATTGGCCGTTTGGGGACCTCACCTGCCGCCTGGTCTCCTACGTATTCTATATCAACATGTATGGCTCTGTCTACTTCCTGCTGGCCCTGAGTGTCCTCCGTTACCTAGCTGTATCATACCCCTACACCTTCATGAGTCTGGAGGGTGGATCCTGTGGTTGGGGAGGGTGTCTACTCATCTGGATATTTGTGTCCCTGGCCTCTACACCCCTACTGAGTATTGGGACTATCCAGGAGGGGGAAGAGCAGACCCGCTGTCTGGAGCTGGGTAGCAGCTTGGGCACCATCATTCTTCTGAACCGTGCTGCCCTGGTGGTGGGCTTTGCCCTGCCCTTCACTGTCATCTCTGTCTGCTACATATGTGTGCTGCTCAGCCTGAGGCAGTGTAGGGCTGGGGTGGAGGGGATGAGGAAGCCCTCAACAAGAAAGTCTTGTGCCCTTGTCATCCTCGGTCTCTGCATCTTCCTGATCTGCTTCCTGCCCTATCATGTGGTGCGAACCCTCTTCCTGGCAGCAGAGCGGAATGCTCAACTAAATGGCTGTGAGGATTCTTGCAGCTACCTCCAGGGGATTCGGAAGGCTGCCGTGGTAACGCTCTGTCTTGCAGCGGGTAACAGCTGCCTGGACCCATTCCTTTTCTTCTTTGTGGGAGAAAACTTCAGAGATTTCTGCACAAAAAAATGTGGGAGGCAGAGGAGAGTTATTAACAACACAGAGAGACCAAGGATTCAAGAGCTGCAGCCCATAGAATTAACAGTCAATTTATAATAAACTTGGCACTTTAAGCTTATCAAAAATGTTGCATTCACTTTCACATTCAAATAAAATGTACACCTCCTCTATGGATGGATGATTTGTAGTTATAAAATCCCTGTAGAGCCAAATTGTTTGTGGATTTATAATTATGGGACCATTGAAAATAGGTTTATGTTGAGACTAGGCCTGGGTTTTCTTCAAAAATGGTAGCTTTTTGACCAGCCAACTTTTTTAAATGCTTGAAATTATTTTTTTAGTTAAAACCCCTTAACATTATAAATCAAGATATATTACAGCTTAATGTATTTTGATATTTTTACCACATTTAATCAATAAATTCCTGCCTGCTGAAAACCTTTGCCAGTGCGTGTGTAGGCAACCTGCCCCTCCGAAGCATGGTCTAGTACAGTGGTTCCCAGCCTTTTTCATTTACTGTACCACCAACGGAATTTTGCTCTGCCTGGAGTACCCACTGTGGATAGGCCAAGTACCCCCAGAGGTCCTCGTACCCCTGGTTGGGAACCACTGGTCAAGTAGTGTGATTCAGAAATTAGGGAGGTTTTTTATTAGAGAAGAATGGATTAACCTTTTCAATGCTAATTAAGGAAACAATAGTTATCACGTTTCACATTGGATTTATTAACTACAAAAAGGTAAGACGTGTTTTTATTTTAATTCTGGTGCTGCTCTGCACACACATGCTTGTTAGCTTGCTGGTCCAACATTAAGCTAACTCTCTAGGAAGTTCAAAGACATTCAGTTATTTCATAGAAGCCTCTCCTCTGTAGGTATAGTTCTGTGAGCCTAATAATATAATCCATGTCATAACAACAAGATGCCCAACGCTTCAAGCCAAGCCTCCTCTACCCTCTCTCTGTCTCTCGCAACCCGCAAAACGTCACTCGCATCTCGCACCCTACACTCGTCTGTCTAATTCATGTTAATAGCTTGCCCGCTCCACAGCAAGCTCTTCTATCTGCACTGATTGGTGAAGTAATTTAATGTTGAGCTAAATGTCTTTTTTTAATCATTGATTTCAGAGATTTAAAAAGGAAGAGTTAGCAACGATATAAACCGTTACTTTTTTGAGGTTCAAACCGGTTCAGAACTTTATTTTGCTGGTCGGATTAGTGGAACAGAATAAAAAAGATATATTTTCACAACGAAATGATTGGAAAACAACAGGTTTTACAACCCATGAACGCCAGTGACACATCTTAAGGCCTCACATGAAATTATCAAATTAATCATCAAATTGCTAACGTTTGAAGAGAAAGTGCAGACTCTCCACGTGGTTTTCAAAACAGCCCCACCAACCTGGACTAACATAGTAAATGTAAATCCGTTGACACTCCAATTAGTCTGGTATGTTCGTTTCGTCAGTGGTGGAAAAATTACTCCATTGTAATGCTTGAGTAGTCATGCTTTTAAAGATACCTTAATAGAAAATATATCCTGCATAGTGGTACGTAACGTTGAGTTTTGGTAAATGAGAAGAAAAGAAGCGACTTTTTAGCTTCAGTTAACCATCCTAAAATCTCATTAGAAATTAGGTGTACACAAGCACCATTGTGAGAAGTGATAATCTTCTATTTGTAATAATAACATAATATGTGATGAGTTTGCGTCACGTTCTGACCATAGTTATTTTGTGTTTTCCTTGTTTTAGTGTTGGTCAGGATGTGAGCTGGGTGGGCATCTATGTTGTGTGTCTAGTTTGTCTATTTCTATGTTTGGCCTGATATGGTTCTCAGAGGCAGGTGTTAGTCATTGTCTCTGATTGGGAACCATATTTGGTAGCCTGTTTTGTTGGGTTTTGTGGGTGGTTGTTCCCAGTCTTTGTGTTTTCTACACCAGATATGGCTATTTCAGTTTTGCCACGTTTATTGTTTTGTAGTTTCTTCATGTTAAGTGTCTCTTATTAAAGAACCATGAAATTCAACCACGCTGCGTTTTGGTCCTCCTCTCCTTCCCAGGAAGAAAGACGTTACAGTGTGACTATTAGGCGTAGGCAACAGATCTTGATGAGATGTCATTTAAAGCGATTGGAGTGCCCTTCGTGGTGCTGAAAGGACAGCTCCAGGATTGTGCAATGATGTTAGAGAAGTTCAATGGAACCGTAGGCTGTCCCAGTAGTCATAGGCTTGCATCTGTTTGCATTTGATTCATTGGATAATTATGTGGAGAGTTTAACACATTTCTGTCTTTAATACTGAACAAAAATATAAACGCAATAAGTAAAGTGTTGGTCCCATGTTTCAATAGCTGAAATAAAAGATCCCAGAAATGTTCCATAAGCACAAAAAGCAAATTAGTCCTAAAATGTGTTTACATCCCTGTTAGTGAGCACATATCCTTTGCCAAGATAATCCATCCACCTGACAGGTGTGGCATATCAATATGCTAATTAAACAGCATGTTCATTACACAGGTGCACCTATGGTACTGTGCTGGGGACAATAAAAGGACACTCCAAAATGTGTAGTTATGCCATCTCTCTATTGAAGAACATATCAAGACCGTTTCAAGGACAGCTTTTTCTCATCTACGTAACATTGCTAAAACAATTCATCCATGCTTTTGTCACTTCTAGGTTAGACTATTGCAATGCTCTACTTTCCGGCTACCCAGATAAAGCACTAAATAAACTTCAGTTAGTGCTAAATACGGCTGCTAGAATCCTGACTAGAACCCCCAAAAAATATTTGATCATATTACTCCAGTGCTGGCCTCCCTACACTGGCTTCCTGTCAAGGCAAGGGCTGATTTCAAGGTTTTACTGCTAACCTACAAAGCATTACATGGGCTTACTCCTACCTATCTCTCTGATTTGGTCCTGCCGTAAATACCTACACATACGCTATGGGCACAAGACGCAGGCCTCCTAATTGTCCCTAGAATTTCTAAGCAAACAGCTGGAGGCAGGGCTTTCTCCTATAGAGCTCAATTTTTATGGAATGGTCTGCCTACCCATGTGAGAGACGCAAACTCAGTCTCAACCTTTAAGTCTCTACTGAAGACTCATCTCTTCAGTGGGTCATATGATTGAGTGTAGTCTGGCCCAGGAGTGTGAAGGTGAACGGAAAGGCTCTGGAGCAACGAACCGCCCTTGCTGTCTCTGCCTGGCCGGTTCCCCTCTTTTCACTGGGATTCTCTGCCTCTAACCCTATTACAGGGGCTGAGTCACTGGCTTACTAGGGCTCTTTCATACCATCCCTAGGAGGGGTGCGTCACTCGTCTGGGTTGAGTCACTGATGTGATCTTCCTGTCTGGGTTGGCACCCCCCCCCCCCCCCCCCCTTGGGTTGTGCCGTGGCGGAGATCTTTGTGGGCCATACTCGGCCTTGTCTCAGGATGTTAAGTTGGTGGTTGAAGATATCCGACCGACTAGCATCACTACTCTTGACGGTTCTGACTTGACGGTTCTGGACAACTACAAATACTTAGGTGTCTGGTTTGACTGTAAACTCTCCTGCCAGACTCACATTAAGCATCTCCAATCATAAATTAAATCTAGAATTGGCTTCCTATTTGACAACAAAGCCTCCTTCACTCATGCTGCCGAACATTCTGTTGTAAAACTGGCTATCCTACCGATCCTTGACTTCGGCGATGTAATTTACAAAATAGCCTCCAACACTCTACTCAGCAAACTGGATGTAGTCTATCACAGTGCCATCCGTATTGTCACCAAAGCCTCATCTACTACCCACCACTGCAACCTGTATGCTCTTGTTGGCTGGCCCTCGCTACATATTCGTCGCAAAACCCACTGGCTCCAAGTCATCTATATGTCTTTGCCAGGTAAAGCCCCACCTTATCTCAGCTCACTAGTCACCATAGCAACACCCACCGGTAACACTTTAAGCATCAACTGTCAGAGCAGCTTACCGATCACAGTACCTGTACACAGCCAATCTGTAAATAGCACACCCAACTACCTCATCCCCATATTGTTATTTATCTTCTTGCTCTTTTGCACCCCAGTATCTCTACTTGCACATCAAATCAAATGTATTTACATAGCCCTTCTTACATCAGCTGATATCTCAAAGTGCTGTACAGAAACCCAGCCTAAAACCCCAAACAGCAAGCAATGCATGTGTAGAAACACAGTGGCTAGGAAAAACTCCCTAGAAAGGCCAAAACCTAGGAAGAAACCTAGAGATGAACCAGGCTATGAGGGGTGGCCAGTCCTCTTCTGGCTGTGCCGGGTGGAGATTATAACAGAACATGGCCAAGATGTTCAAATGTTCATAAATGAAAAGCATGGTCAAATAATAATAATCACAGTAGTTGTCGAGGGTGCAACAGGTCAGCACCTCAGGAGTAAATGTCATAGCCGATCATTGAGAGTATCTTTACCGCTCCTGCTGTCTCTAGAGAGTTGAAAACAGCAGGTCTGGGACAGGTAGCACTCTCCCCGAGAGAGAGAGAGAGAGAGAGAGAGAGAGAGAGAGAGAGAGAGAGAGAGAGAGAGAGAGAGAGAGAGAGAGAGAGAGAGAGAGAGAGAGAGAGAGAGAGAGAGAGAGAGAGAGAGAGAGAGAGAGAGCATACTTAAATGTACACAGGACACTGGAGAAATACTCCAGATATAACAGACTGACCCTAGCCCTCCGACACATAAACTACTGCAGCATAAATACTGGAGGCTGAGACAGGAGGGGTCAGGAGACACTGTGGACCCATCCGATGATACCCCCGGACAGGGCCAAACAGGCAGGATATAACCCCACCCACTTTGCCAAAGCACAGCCCCACACCACTAGAGGGATATCTTCAACCACCAACTTTCCATCCTGAGACAAGGCCGAGTATAGCCACATCATCATCTGCACATCTATCACCTCAGTGTTAATGCTAAATTGTAATTATTTCGCCTCTATGGCCTATTTATTGCCTTACCTCCCTAAACTTCTACATTTGCACACACTATAAATAGATTTTTCTATCGTGTTATTGACTGTACGTTTGTTTATGTGTAACTCTATGTTGTTGTTTTTGTCACACAACTTTATCTTGACCAGGTCGCAGTTGTAAATGAGAACTTGTTCTCAACTGGCCTACCTGGTGAAATAAAGGTGAAAAAAATAAATATATTTATTTTTAATTTTTATTATTGACCTGTAATTTCTGTCACTTGTGTGGTATTAAAAAAGATTCTGCTAATATGTAAAATTACGTGTAATAGCTAGAAAAAAATGTAAAGGCAATTTTTTTCTCAGACTTGCAAAAACAATGATAGATTATTGCAGTGCTTTTACTGTAATAGAGATGTTTCCACCCCTACTGTACTCCTGTCCACACAACCCACATTCTTCTGGCCCGCAGCCTTGTGCGCTTTTAAAATGAATGCATTCCCATTTAATTCTTACAGGGGAAAAAACAGTTTCTAAAACTGCAGAACTAAGGCTTTCGTCTCTCCAATAAGTGAGGGTAAGTGGTAAACATGCTCTCTGCCATCCACTTTATGTTTTAGTTATTATTTTTGGTATGGGGTGGGTCACTTGTTTTGTCTTTCAAGCATACAGTTAGGTAAAATATATTTTTGCTCAAGGGAGTGTCATCCATTTTCATTTCAGAGAGCCATGTAACCCATATTATAAATCAAATTTACTTCCTTAGCATGCTGATGATTTCAAGTTGTATTGGATTTATTTTTTATCTGTTGACATTCAATTGTTTAGTATATTTAGTACATTTAGTATTTTCTGTTTTCTCTGTGAGAAGCAAGTTCATTAAAGTTTTAAGTGATATGGTTTATGTAGATACAATGTTAACACACAGTAACCAAAAAAACTGATCTAAGTTGCATATTCATACTGAGTTTGCAGCAAACAGTAGAATGTTCTCCACTAGTTTCCCAGAATTGTTTGCCAGAAGTTCACAAGTCGCTGCAAATCTGCCGCAACAGGTGGCAACAAAACTAATTTGCATGTGATAATATGAACTCGCAGCAAATTGGCCAAAGGTTTGACACAACTGTTTGCCAGTCTCTGCTCTAGGCCTACTTTAGTTCAAGGACAGCCTGCCTGGTGATCCAGATACACTCACTTTGGAGGACTGACTCATAAAAAAAAATAAAAAAAATAACCTTTATTTAACCAGGTAAGCTAGTTGAGAACAAGTTCTCATTTACAACTGCGACCTGGCCAAGATAAAGCATAGCAGTGTGAACAGACAACAACACATCCTAGTTCTGTGCTTGTATCACAGTATTAAACACACACAAAGACAATAACAACTAAGACACTCGTGAATTATTAACATGTTTATTAATTCACTCTTCATTTCCCTGACATGGGCTGCAGGTATTACAGGGTTATAATAAGTTGCGTGCGTGTTGCAATGAAATAATTCCTACTGGCCAAAAGTGCCCCAACCGCTAACTGCATATTTTCTTGTTGAACATACTACTACAGTTTAGCTCTTTGAGGATTTAATTTACATTTACAAAGCCGTGTCGTTACCATGGGGCTCAGCATCACATCCACTGAAGGGCCTCGGAGCTGATGTTGAGCACCAGGGGCACCGTCACAGCTTTTACATATTGACGGTAGCTCCACCCAATCAGACTTGCTTGTATCTTATTTTCGACCAATACATTCAGTTGACATTGTGTAGGGGGCGGTACTTATACGTTCTCGGTTATTGAACCGCTACATTCAACAGTGGCGGCGGCTTCCAATCTGGTCAGGTATCGAAGAGAGGTGTACTCGTTCATACCAGAGACGCGATTTCACCTCATTGGATATATTTTATTTTACGAATTATAATGCACTCCAAGGTGTAGGAAATTGGGTTCCTTTTTCGAGCACATCACCACAGGTATGTCTCTAACCTTAGAAGAGTACTGTAAGCTAACCTTAACACGTTACTTAGCTAGCTACAAGATATAGAAGCTAGCTAGCTAACAAGCATTTACCAACATAGAATAGCCAACGTGCCAGTTGTAGTGGAATTATACTATCATACGGTATGATAGTTAGCATTGCAGAAAACATCATTTTGTTTACTAGCCATATCGCTAGCTAGTGTGTAGGTAAACAGATGTTGTTGGCTAGCTAAGTTCTGTCCGGCTAAACTAGCTAACGTTAATGCAAAGAGACACTCTTATCTTCATCTGTGGTTTCAGTACCTGAAGCGCACTGATTATTGCTCAAGTTAGTTACTCAGTACTTACTAGTACGACATTTAGTTTTGTCGACATTGATGGCTGTGGTGTGCATGTGCAAGATGTTGTGATTGATGGACTGTCTCTTTCTTGTAACTTAGGTCTGTGGACATTGCGACCAAAGCAGAGAGATGGAGGCGGGCTCAGTGGTGCAGGAGGACATTACTTTCCGAGGAGTGGAGTTTGCTGTGAAGATAGAACTAAAAGAAGGATTGCTAATAGTTGAGATTTCTGATGCAATGACAGCTGACCAGTGGAGGGGAGGGTTTGACCCAGCATGTAAGTGAAGCATTGTGAAATGACATAGTTAATTTACATGGATATTATAGACATCACTATTTATTATTATAATGTTTTCATTGTGTCCCAGACATCGAAGACCTATCCCGCAAAACAGGCAACTTCAAGCAGTTTCCCATCTTCTGCAGCATGTTGGAATCTGCTGTTAGTAAGGTTAGTCTGCGAGGCAGTAAAGGAAGCTAAAACATGTTTAAAAGTGTTCTGATTAGAGGTCGACCGATTAATCGGAATGGCCCATTAATTAGGGCCGATTTCAAGTTTTCATAACAATCGGAAATCAATATTTTTGGGCGCCGATTTCCGATGATTATTGAAATATTTAAAATGTTTTAATTAATATATATATATATATATATATTATTTAACTAGGCAAGTCAGTTAAGAACACATTCTTATTTTCAATGACTGCCTAGGAACTGTGGGTTAACTGCCTTGTTCAGGGGCAGAACGACAGATTTCCGCCTTGTCAGCTCAGGGGTTTCAATCTTGCAACCGCACAGTTAACTAGTCCAACACTCTAACCATTGCACTCCACGAGTAGCCTGCCTTTTAAGCAAATGCAGTAGAGGCCAAGGTAAATTGCTAGCTGGCATTAAACTTATCTTATAAAAAACAATCAGTCATAATCACTAGTTATAACTACTAATCCAGTTTAGCAGGCAATATTAACCAGGTGAAATTGTGTAATTTCTTAGGGTATATGCAACAGTTTGGGCTGCCGGGCTCATTGCAAACTAATTTGCCAGAATTTTACGTAATTATGACAAACATTGGAGGTTGTACAATGTAATAAGAATATTTAGACTTAGGGATGCCACCCGTTAGATAAAATACTGAACGGTTCTGTATTTACATTACATTACATTTAAGTCATTTAGCAGACGCTCTTATCCAGAGCGACTTACAAATTGGTGCATTCACCTTATGACATCCAGTGGAACAGCCACTTTACAATAGTGCATCTAAATATTTTAAGGGGGGGTGAGAAGGATTACTTTATCCTATCCTAGGTATTCCTTAAAGAGGTGGGGTTTCAGGTGTCTCCGGAAGGTGGTGATTGACTCCGCTGTCCTGGCGTCGTGAGGGAGTTTGTTCCACCATTGGGGAGCCAGAGCAGCGAACAGTTTTGACTGGGCTGAGCGGGAACTGTACTTCCTCAGTGGCAGGGAGGCGAGCAGGCCAGAGGTGGATGAACGCAGTGCCCTTATTTGGGTGTAGGGCCTGATCAGAGCCTGGAGGTACTGAGGTGCCGTTCCCCTCACAGCTCCGTAGGCAAGCACCATGGTCTTGTAGCGGATGCGAGCTTCAACTGGAAGCCAGTGGAGAGAGCGGAGGAGCGGGGTGACGTGAGAGAACTTGGGAAGGTTGAACACTAGACGGGCTGCGGCGTTCTGGATGAGTTGTAGGGGTTTAATGGCACAGGCAGGGAGCCCAGCCAACAGCGAGTTGCAGTAATCCAGACGGGAGATGACAAGTGCCTGGATTAGGACCTGCGCCGCTTCCTGTGTGAGGCAGGGTCGTACTCTGCGGATGTTGTAGAGCATGAACCTACAGGAACGGGCCACCGCCTTGATGTTAGTTGAGAACGACAGGGTGTTGTCCAGGATCACGCCAAGGTTCTTAGCGCTCTGGGAGGAGGACACAATGGAGTTGTCAACCGTGATGGCGAGATCATGGAGGAAGAGCGGGCAGTCCTTCCCCAGGGAGGAAGAGCAGCTCCGTCTTGCAGCTCCCGCTCAGCCCAGTCAAAACTGTTCGCTGCCCTGGCCCCCAATGTTCAGCTTGAGGTGGTGATCCGTCATCCACACTGATATGTCTGCCAGACATGCAGAGATGCGATTCGCCACCTGGTCATCAGAAGGGGGAAAGGAGAAGATTAATTGTGTGTCGTCTGCATAGCAATGATAGGAGAGACCATGTGAGGTTATGACAGAGCCAAGTGACTTGGTGTATAGCGAGAATAGGAGAGGGCCTAGAACAGAGCCCTGGGGGACACCAGTGGTGAGAGCGCGTGGTGAGGAGACAGATTCTCGCCACGCCACCTGGTAGGAGCGACCTGTCAGGTAGGACGCAATCCAAGCGTGGGCCGCGCCGGAGATGCCCAACTTGGAGAGGGTGGAGAGGAGGATCTGATGGTTCACAGTATCGAAGGCAGCCGATAGGTCTAGAAGGATGAGAGCAGAGGAGAGAGAGTTAGCTTTAGCGGTGCGGAGCGCCTCCGTGATACAGAGAAGAGCAGTCTCAGTTGAATGACTAGTCTTGAAACCTGACTGATTTGGATCAAGAAGGTCATTCTGATATTTCACTGAAATAATAAACGTTTTGTTTTCGAAATGATAGTTTCCGGATTCGATCATATTAATGACCAAAGGCTCGTATTTCTGGGTGTTATTATGTTATAATTAAGTCTGATTTGATAGAGCAGTCTGACTGAGCAGCAGCAGGCCCGTAATCATTCATTCAAACAGTACTTTCATGCGTTTTGCCAGCAGCTCTTCGCAAGCACAGTGCTGTTTATGACTTCAAGCCTATCAGCCTAATGGCTGGTGTAACCAATATGAAATGGCTAGCTAGTTAGCTGTGTGTGTGCTAATACCGTTTCAAACGTCACTCGCTTTTAGATTTGGAGTAGTTATTCCCCTTGCACTGCAAGGGCCGCGGCTTTTGTGGAGCGATGGGTAACGATGCTTCGAGTGTGGCTGTTGTCGATGTGTTCCTGGTTCGAGCCCAGGTAGGGGCGAGGAGGGGGACGGAAGCTATACTGTTACACTGGCAATACTATAGTGCCTATAAGAACATCCAATAGTCAAAGGTATATGAAATACAAATGATATAGAGAGAAATAGTCCTATAAATACTATATTAACTACAACCTAAATCCTCTTACCTTGGAATATTGAAGTCTCATGTTAAAAGAAACCAACAACTTTCATATGTTCTCATGTTCTGAGCAAGGAACTTAAACGTTAGCTTTTTTACATGGCACATATTACTTTCTTCTCCAACACTTTGTTTTTGCATTATTTAAACCAAATTGGACATGTTTCATTATTTATTTGAGGCTGAATAGATTTTATTGATGTTTTATATTAAGTTAAAATAAGTATTAATTCAGTATTGTTGTAATTGTCATTATATATATATATTTTTCGGCCGATTAATCGGTAGCGGCTTTTTTTTTGGTCCTCCAATAATCGGTATCAGCGTTGAAAAATCATATTCGGTCGACCTCTAGTTCTGATTAGGGTGAGTATAATTTGTGGAACGTTCCAACAGGAATCGGTTCCAAAAACTTTGTAAAGTACAAGGTTGCCAACAAAATTCACCTAGGTAACTAGCTGCCAAATAGGCATCAACTCACCACGTAGCTTAATCTTGATGTTTGTCCATCGGCTACCAGAGTAAGGACAGACATTTTTTGGGATAAACATTGGGAGTGAAGAAAGTTATTAAATAGCCCACGCCCTACCCGGTATCTTATTCTGCCCCTATACAACTTTGTATGCGTGTTTGTTGGGAGCCTTGTTATTTACAATGTTTTTGCAACAGATTCCTTTTGGATCGTTCCACAAATTATACCCACCCTTCTGATTATGGTGCATGCTTTTTCTTCAGACTAGTGAGTCTGTTACCCTTGACCTCTTGACCTATGCTGACCTGGAGCTCTTGCGGAACCGGAAGGCTGGAGTCGTTGGTCGTCCCCGAGCCCAACAGCAATCTCCTAACCTCAGTGCCAAAAGATACCTAATTCTTATCTACACTGTGGAATTTGACAGGTTTGTCTATCTTTTAGTGATATCACTACCATAAGCTTGACTCAAACTCTGCTTGAAATGTACACAACTGCGAAATTGCCATGTTAACCTTTCCCTATAGAATCCACTACCCCCTGCCCCTGCCCTACCATGGCAAGCCTGACCCTGCCGCCCTGCAGAAGGAGATCAGAGCCCTGAAGACTGAGCTAAACGCCCTGGCCAACCATGTCGGTCACAAACCAGCAGAGCCAGAGATACGCCGGCTACGGGCAGAGTAAGTTATGACTTGTTACACTGTATTAATCAGGACAGTGTGTTGTTTTCTTCAGGTCAGAGGTTAAGGGCCCTGACTGTTCCCTGTTGTTAGACTCACATTGGTGAGAGAGGAGAAGGAGGCCCTGGCCAAGGCTTTGGAGCGTCTGCAGTTAGTGGGGTCTGCTTCCACCCCTGGAGGCGGGGCTCGGGGGCTGAGAGAGGTGGTCAGGAGTTTAGAGGACCAGCTCCTCAGAGAGAGGGCCAAGAGTCAGCACTCAGCCAGCAAGAGGGGCCAGGAGCAGCGCCTCCAACTGGAGCAGGTTGGTCCTTGTTTGCATCATATTTCAAATAAGCATGTACTCTGTAACTTTTATAACTTTGAATAATTTAGAATGCCTGGCCATCAGTTGATGCAAATAATGTAGTAACATAGATTCCTGCATATCAAAAAAATGTATTGTGTGCATGTCAACACTTGGAGTAGTCATTTTTGCGCCATTATAAGTAGGATTGCTTGGAGCTGATTCCATTGTTCAGCTGGAAGGCTAATTCTGACGTTTCCTGTCTCTCCTAGTTGGAGGAGCTAAGGGCATCAGAGCGAGCTCTACGGATTCGCGTTAAGAGTTTGACCAATGAACTGGCGTTGCTAAGACGAGGGTTAGTCAATCTAAGCATGTATGTCTTTCCTTTTTCTTTCTCTCTTTTACTTTCACTCACTCCCACCTACTTACTCACTCACTCCTTACGATACTCTCCCTGTGGCTAATGTTGTATACTATGTGTGTCTGTTTTTAGTAGGATGACCAGTGGGGTGACCCCTGCCCTCTCTGGGTGCAGTGCCTCGCGGGGTGATGGGGAGATCAGGCGTTCACTGTCTCGGGAACGTAGTTTGGGACGTGTTGTAGTTCGGGCTCGCTCAGGGTCCAGAGAGAGGACAGAAGAGAGGGGTCGGAGGTCAGAAGGCCAGAGGGCAGACTCCTCAGGGCCCCGCTCGTATGTCTCCAGACCCTCACCTTCTCCCACAGGTATCTTGTTTTTTCTGTCTCCCATATGAGTTTGGAGTTGACTGGTAATTCAGCTTCAGGATACAATACAATTAAAGTTGACACCACCAAGTCTGAGTAAAGCTATCAGGGCTTGATTAACTGCTTGATCTGCTATCTTCAAGGAAAAATCCACTCAAAATATTTTTGTAACAAAATATAGTTTGAATGGATTTTCCCTTTAAGTATGAGCTCCCAGCCAATCCTGTCGTTCCTGTTTTCAGGTTCGCGGACGCCACGCTTTGACCCCACTGCATATATCCAAGACAGACAGCGCCGACTGAGAGAGGCGGAACTCAAAAAGTCAGTCTCATCTCCTTCTATCCATTTCACTGTCATAACTGTATCTGCAGTGCAAGCTTCTGCCAATTATAACAGTGTATTTTGCATGTGAGACACTGGTATAGTGATTTTCATGTGTTGAAATGCTCAAGGATTTCAAATGGCAACCCATTTTTATCTTGTGCTAATAGGAAAACCAATACTGAGTGAAACGTTCCCTGTAATCATGACTTAACTTGGCCTCCTGTGTTCTCTCTCTCCGTCAGCCAGAGAAAGGTCAGAAGAGAAATGTTAGCGTCACCTGTTCTGGAGAGGGGCCTAGAGAGGGGGCGGTCTCGGTCCAGGGAGGCTTATCCCCAGCTGACCAGGGCAGGCAGTGGGAGCAGAGGGAGGAGCTTATCAATTGAGAGTAGGAGAAGCAGACAGTCCTCTGATAATTCATTGGTGGAGTTGGATGAGTTGACAATCAGGTAATTTATGCTTTACCATGCTATATCACATGGTATTACAGTCCAAACTGGGTTTGTTTAAGTAAGTGAGAGATATTCTATTGCTTTACTGCATGTCTCAGACAGTTCCTCATTTTGTTCTGTGTTTCAGAGGAAGGAAGCAGACCTACAATGGTCCAACCATGGTGAGTGTGGTGTGTTATTTTTTACAGCTTGTGATAGACCTTGATTTAACATATTTGTGTTGAGTGACAGTTATTTATTTTTGTAGCCCAGAGGAAGACATTTGACCAGGAAGCCCCATTGTAGCACTCCCACACACAGGGTACGATCAGACAAAGGTAACCGATCAATGCCTACTCTTCAATCTAAAGTTTAATCCGAGTCAGTTAGCTCGAAAAATGAATGTACTTTTAATATGAGCCCTGGTGACACATTCTGTGTGAGAACCTTGCTGAAACCAATGATTTACAATTGTCTGTGCATTGCTTGTCCTTTACCCAGAAGGCTCCATAGATGGGGCTGACCTGTCAGAGATCGATGCCCGGCTGCAGGCCCTACAGGACTACATGAGGGACCTGGACACGGGACACTAAACCCTAGGCAGGAAAAATGTGTTCAAAGACTTTCCTGTGCTGCAAACTTAGACCAAGGTCGACTACTAATCGACATTACTAGTTGAACACTGTGACTAAACAAGACCACTGCACTACACTGTGATATTTTAGCACACATTATCAGCTGACAGGCTTATGCAAGTGCAAACACAGATGGATGCACACACTGCTTATTTTGTCACCCTCTGGGAGACGGTGCCTGATCTGTGGATAAAGATACCACTGTCAAGGCTGTTAAGCCACTGTTAGTGTATTGAACTAAAACTGAGGAGTGACTGGTTTTATACTACGGTTTTATAACTTATGCATTGTGTCTGTTGACGTGACCGTAATACCCCATTTCCCCCACCCTTTTTATCGAGTGATTGATGAATGTGATTTGAGATGTTTTAGTCTGTAAATATAACTTTATTTGAAACATTCTGGGGGGGTGGTTGCTTTTGGTGAGAAGTGTGTTTTTTTTTATATAGATAAATGAAATGTAGTTTCTCATTTAATTTTATTGAAGAAATGTCATCCCATGCTCTATTATCATTACTTCCGGTCTAGCTGTGTTTGCTGAGTGTCTGTTCAAGTGTTTTGTCCCATTGGATCAGAGATGGATTTTCACCAAGTGCTGCATGAGGATTTATTGCTTTGTTTTTGTGCCATTACTTTTCTAATAGGTATTTAGCCAACATCTTTTTTTTCTACTTTTACTAGACATATCTTCTCTATTAATAATCACTGCAGCAGCTTTGTCGCTCAGTAATGTGGTGTGAGTGAGTGCACTGTGTCCTCCCCCTCTGCAGTAGTTAGTTGGTTGGGTGGGCTGAAGGTTCTTCCCTAGGGCTTTACTTAAAGGGCTGCAGCTCCACTACAGCTGACCGAGTCACATTAATTAATAGCTAACCTACCCGGCCTGGACCCTTCCTCTAAGGGGTGAGCAACTGGGCCGCATGAACAGCTGCTTCCATCTGCACTACTGTAGGAGGATGAGAATAGTGGAGGGAGCTGAGAGGCTTTTTGTGCGGTTTTTAGATTTGACCTCAGCTGCTAATAAAATGTAAGATGCTTTCCACTTAACCAAAACACCATCTATCAGAATTAAAACCAGGCACCAGAGGCTGAAATTAAATGTACCTATCAGTTTTGGGATCTGTTGGTATTTTGTTACATTAATATTAGTATTTCCAAAATGTAAAAAATGTAATGTATATTTTCTTTAGATTATCATACTACTGTCAACAGTTTTATGAATTATAACCACTTTAAAATGGACATGCATCAATACTTTCAAAGCTCACTATGTTGAATTACACAATTTCAAAGTCCATTTCATAGAGAATTTACAAACTGGACCACATTTAGTAACTTATTTTGAATAAATTAGGATGTGTTTACATATGCTTTTGCTGTTTGGAAGTCATAATTCAGTGTACTTGTCTTTAACTGCCATTTCCCAAAAGTCAGACTTCCCACACGCCAACTAATTTTTCTCAGCTTCAGAAGCATGACTTCACCCAGCGTCCAGAACAATGCAGTTGTGTACAAATATGCACACATTTAATGAGATTGCCTCATTTGCGTATTTTAATAAACATTTTCTGAAATAGTATTATACAATAAAGTATTGTACTTGTCTATATTCAATTGGGACACGTTTGTGATATGATTGAGAAAAAAGTCCCTATCAGGGTTTCGTGCCTGGCCTTAAAAGGATCAAATCACAACTTGACACATTCAATCTCTTTCAATGGGTCATAGTGATGAAGGCAAAATTGTGTGGTTGTGTAGCACTTGCTAAATACTTTATATTGTAACCAAAGATATGCTGATCTGTGTCGTTTCGAGCAAATTAAGCATGGTGGGCAAAGCCAAGCACGAGTTAGCGAGATCCTATTGGCGCGTTGTAGCATTATGATCATATTTCCGTTTTAAAAACTTTGGAAAAGCGTCATGTATATAAAACTTAGCTGTGTTCGTAACAGATTTTAGTTTTGGGAACAGAACATTTGAGATCCGATGTTTCATCGATGACAAAATTAGCAGAATCTCGGCCCAGTTTCGTCCTCAACTACCCGCGACTGGACTTCCTCTCACTACCATATTTGGTGGTAAGAAAACGTTCTAAACGGATGTTTCAGTTTATAGCCCCTGTCTCTGGGTTTCCCTTTATGTCTGCGCTAAAATTGCTTCTTCAATAGAAATCCCCGATCACACTTGTCATGGCGAGGTGGGTTCGTTTAGCGCATGCGCAAAACATGTGTTGCGGTCTTCATCTCGCGCCGAACTGCGCATGCGTAAACCAGAGGCACTTTCGATATCTTTTTGACGAAAACCCCGAAATCGTTTTTAATTTAACAAATTAATGAGAGAAGTGAAACATTCTTCCTTAGTTGTTAATTTTCTCGAAATCTTAAGGCACAACCTAGATTCGAGCAAATGTCTTAGTCGTTGAACTATTACTACTCCAACCTCATGAAAGTGACAAATTGACACGTTAATTTTCGTCAAAAACAACTATCGAAGCCTTTGATTTGACGGCGTGCACACGCGCAGTTCGGCGCAAGACGATCGTTATACCCCATGACCTTCTTTCTGCCCATGAGTTTTAGCTAGCCAACGTTGCCATGGCGTGATCAGGGATTTCTATTGGAAAAGCAGTTTCTGCCCATCTTCATACTGTACTGTCTTTGCTACGGCTACTCCTCGACGATTGACATATACATATTGATTAACGGACAACAAATCATTGTCGTTTATGGGTGGGGTTAACAATAGCTAATGCAATTCTAGCCCCCCCATGTGGTGACGAAGTATTATTTCAAGCACCTGGTTGAAAATATTTGGTCGTGGTTTGGTGAATGGCGTTAGAAATTATAATTTCTCGGAGACTGGTATATCTGCATTATCGCACGTGCAAAAGGTAATGTAACTAGCTATTGGTTACGTTGGTGGTTAAACTGGTTTGAACGGTTAAAAAGGTGCATCAAATTGCGGAGATCAACCAGTGTATTGTCCGTTCAATTATTGCTTCAATCCGAGATTAAAATGTACAGTGGGCGTGGCTCCCTATTTTCGTTTGGACTAGCTAACTAACATCGGCAGCAGCTAAATCAGGTGAGGCTGCACTCATTCACCACAACAAATCTGATGAGGATGACTAAAACTCCAGTGACCACAGCTCGAGCCCGAGGAGCAAGGGGGATATGAACCACAGTTGCTCAAACGCTTCGGAGGAGCCAGTGTGGTCGGCGAACGGGAAGACAGACTCCACAAAACATGCTGATTTCCCCTCACATTGCGAAACCGTACACGAAAATGTTCCACAACTGGTGGTCACGTGTGACTCGAGCCGAATTGAATTGGAGGCCATGAGGATTAGCGGGCTCTCCGTTGGATCTCATCCCGACGAGGAGTCGTTTTGCTCGGACAGTGGGTTCGGGGGCTCCCCCGCGTCTCTTCTCCTCAGAAAACTGTCAAACGCCTCATCGTCTGTGTTGTCACCAGCCTCGTCTTTTGAAGAAAATGAGGACGACCGCGGCTGTCCTGATGAGGTCCCTCGGGTGAGTGTTGGTGGTCATGATAATGATTATAATGCTCTATCAGCTGCCATATGATTGGACCAATCGGCATGAGTCTATGTAACATTCTGCTCAGGAAGATGCATGTATCATTAGAATGTATCATACCAAAACATCTTTGATTGTATGATGGTTTTGGTTCAACAGTTCTGCATAGTTTAATCTGAACTGATGGAAATGAGGGCAAAGTGTGACTTCTGCAGTCCCAGTAAATTTCCATCTGTCATGATGCCTGTAAATCTTATGCGTTAAAAACATTTGTTA
The DNA here is from genome assembly GCF_021184085.1 of Oncorhynchus gorbuscha. NCBI lineage: Eukaryota > Metazoa > Chordata > Actinopteri > Salmoniformes > Salmonidae > Oncorhynchus > Oncorhynchus gorbuscha. The sequence continues at coordinate 73,399,639 of NC_060174.1, forward strand.
AACTGCTGTGGAAGCACTAGTGCTGGGTGGATCTGTAAACATTGACACAGAAACTGTAAACACTTGTATCCTAGGTGCCCACTCTCCCTACCCCTCTCCTCATCCCTCTATACACAGACAGAGGCTCAAAGCCTGAGACTGTATAGGCTGAGCTGGGATAGGATAGGTTTATCACAGAACAAGGAGCCATGGGCCTCCCGAGTGGAGCAGCGTTCTAAGGCATTGCTAGAGCGTTCTATGGCATTGCTAGAGGTGTCACTACAGACCCGGGTTCGACCCCAGGCTGTGTCGCAGCCTGCCGCGACCAGAGACCCATGAGGCGGCGCACAATTGACCCAGCATCATCTAGGTTAGGGTAGGGTTTGGCCGGCTGAGATGTCCTTGTCCCATCTAGCGACTCCTTGTGGTGGGCCGGGCACATGCATGCTGACTTTGGTCGCCAGTTGTACAGCGTTTCCTCCGACACATTGGTGCGGCTGGCTTCCGGGTTAAGCGAGCAGTGTCAAGAAGCAGTGCAGCGTTTTAGGGGACGCATGGCTCTTGGACCTTTGCCTCTCCCGAGGCTGTGCAGGAGTTGCAGCGATGGGACAAGACTGTAACTACCAATTTGGTATCACAAATTGCGTGAGAAAAAGTGTTTAAAAAAAAGAACAATGAGTCAGATATTTCACTGGATGTATAAGTGTGAAGCATCCGATTGGCGTTTCCACTCACTACTAAATATAGTGATGAGAGGAAGCCCAGTGGGGGAAGATGGCGTGAGATGGATTTTGGCTGACATTATTCTTTTTATCTCATTGATGAAACATTTGATCTCAGTTTTCTGTTCCCCAAGCTATGATCTACAAACAGAGTAAGTTTGTAGATTTTACCCATTGCCCCAAAAATGTAAAATGGCTTTGTTTAGAAGAAGCGCAAGGGCGAATTGAGTTCCTGTTCACTTCAGAGTAGGCACCAATAGGCTCTTGCTAGCTCGTGCTCGGCTCAGCCTTCCAACTTGCTTGTTCTGCCCACTGACTAATTTTTCCTATTGGTAATGACAGGCTGTGGTCTGTCTTGTTATAACACATCTTTGGTTTTGTCATGCTAGTAGGCCTTATAGGGCATTAGAGTATTAGACTATATGGATAATATTAGAGACTGGACAAAGATGGGACAGGCATTCTTTGAAATCTCATTGTATTTATATGGTAAACATGTAGTCTAGGCAACTAAGGTTTGAAGTACAATAAGGTTTGTTCAACTCAACTTGACGTGTGGCCTCTCCTTGCCAGGGGGTTGTGTAATGTTTAGTTTCAGGTGTAGCTGCAGGCCACTGCATACATAGAGAACAGGTTGGGCAAGTATTTCCACAGATCCCCATCTGTACATATTTCCAGGGGACACGTTTAGAGTATTGTCAAACTACAGAGACTTAGAGCAGAAGAATAGAAACTCAATAAAAGAGAGACATGTTAGCACCTTTTTTTTTTAAAAAAAAATGTAATAAAAAAATGAAAACGTTGATGTAAACCATGCCAGAGTGCTGCTAACAATTCCCTATGAAGTGACCTGCTGTAAAGAAGCAAAAAAAACAGCAAATTTAACAGATGGGTTTTATTGATTAGCGTTTAGGATAATGTTAATCCAAGTCTGTTGTGTCAACAGACTTGGATTCTCATGAAAACCACGAGAACTAAACAGCACAACGCGGAAGCGTCAATTATCACTTAGCAATGGCCATGGAGGAAAAAGTGACGCTCTCAGAACATTCAGACAGAAACAGCGTTGGCCGGTCTGTCCTGTTTGTCTATCTGTGAATGACTCTGCACATACTCACTGGGTTACTTTAACCTGTGTTGTGGTCCAGAATTTTCTCAAGTTCAACACAGCTTTCAACAAAACAAGTCTAGCAGCCTGTAAATGATTGAATGTGTGCAGATGTTACACAAGATCCCAGCCCAACCCCTCTTACATGTCTTGGCTCAGTCTGGTGGCCAATGGTTGTTTCCATAGAGACACTCGGCCATAGGTCAAAGTTGTGTGATGGAGTTTGAGGTTGTCGCTCTCATGACAGTGTCTCTCAGTAAAGTCACAGGGGAGCAGGACAGACAGGAGTGAATGTAAGCTGGAGGTGTTGTACTGTACACTAAGGAATGAGGTGTAATTGCACGATTGATTGCTCTCCCCATGCAGAGTGTCACATGGAAGAAACCCAGAAGCACAGGGACCTCGTCTCCCCTCTCAGTGCCCCCCAAGAAGCCACAGCCCTGGGTGCAAGTAGTCGGACATGCAGGTTGGTTCTTTCTGTCTGACTTTTTCTTTAATTGATCAACTTTTTAAAACCATTATTTAACTAGGCAAGTCAGTTAAGAACAAATTCTTATTTAACAATGACGGCCTACCCCGGCCAAACCCTCCCCTAACCCGGATGACGCTGGGCCAGTTGTGCGCCGCTCTATGGGACTCTGGATCATGGCAGGTTGTGATACAGTCCGGGATCGAACTAGGCTCTTTAGAGACGCCTCTAGCACTGAGATGCAATGCCTTAGATTGCTGCGCCACTCGGGAGCTGACTTCTGCCTTTCTGTATAGTTAAGTTAGTCTTTCTTGCTGGCTTACTGCTAATAAGAGATGGCTGTGTAGTACCAATGTGTTTTGAGTATAACATGCCTCCCCACCCCCCCTTGCCCCCTCTCGTGGCTGGTGGTCCAGGGAGTTTCCATGCAGGGGACTATGGGATGCTGCTGAAGCGCTACACTGAGGGAGAGCAAAAGTGCCTGCAGAGGCTAATGGAGGACTCTCTGAGACCCTTTGTGCCAGGCTACCATGGAGTGGTGCAGCGTGCCGAGCAGGACTACAACATGATGGACGACCTGCTCACACACTTCAACTCCCCTGCCATCATGGATTGCAAGATGGGCACCCGGTGAGTGAGTGTGATTTAGAGACACTGGGGGCTGGAAATATTTATTTATGTAAGTTTTCAGACCCGTTGCTTTGAGACTCGAAATTGAGCTCCGGTTCATTCCTGTTTCCGTTGATCATCCTTGAGATGTTTCTTCAACTTGATTGGAGTCCACCTGTGGTAAATTCAGTTGATTGGACATGATTAGGAAAGACACACACACAGGTCCCACAGTTGATAGTGCATGTCAGAGCAAAAACTGAGCCATGAGGTTGAAGGAATTGTCCGTAGAGCTCCGAGACAGGATTGTGTCTGCACAAATCTGGAGGAAAGTACAAAAAAATGTCTGCAGCATTTAAGGTCCCAAGGAACACAGTGGCCTCCGTTCTTAAATTAAGGAAGTTTGGAACAGAGAAGGTCCTTGATCAGCCAGGTGACCAAGTACCCGATGGCCACTCTGACAGAGCTCCTCTGTGGAGATGGAGAACCTTCCAGAAGGACAACCATCTCTGCAACACTCCACCAATCAGGCCTTATGGTAGAGTGGCCAGACAAGCCACTTTTCAGTAAAAGGCACAGGATTGCCCACTTGGAGTTTGCCTGAAGGACTGAGAAACCAGATTATCTGTTTTGATTAAATAAAAATTGAGCTCTTTGGCCTGAATGGGAAAAATGAATGTACAGAGTGATCCTTAATGAAAACCTGTTCCAGAGGGCTCATGACCTCAGACTGGGGTGAAGGTTCACCTTCCAACAGGACAACGACCCTAAGCACACAGCAAAGACAATGCAGAAGTGGCTTCGGGACAAGTCTCTGAATGTACTTAAGTGGCCCAGCCAGAGCCTGGAATAGAACCCAATCGAACATCTCTGGAGAGACATGAAAATAGCTTTACAGCGACACTCCCCATCCAACCTGTCAGCGCTTGAGAGGATCTGCAGAGAAGAATGGGAGAAACTCCCCAAATACAGGTGTGCCAAGATTGTAGCGTCATACCCTAGAAGACTCGAGGCTGTAATCACTGCCGAAGATGCTTCAACAAAGTACTGAGTAAAGGGTCTGAATACTTATGTAAATGTGATATATATGTTTAATTTGTCTAAACCAGTTTTTGCTTTGTTGTTATTTGGTATTGTGTGTAGATTGACTGAAGGGGGGGGGACAATTTAATAAATTTTATAATAAGGCTGTAATGTAACAAAATGTGGAAAAAGTCAAGGTGCCTAAATACTTTCCGAATGCACTGTATAAACCAAAACATATGATATTTTTAGAACTATTGTTTGATTGCATTTTCATGCAGGTCTATAGGGAAGGCCTAATGTAATTTTTGATAGTTAAAAATTACACAAAATGCACATCAGGTCACACTCTCAAATTAGTTAATTTCAACTGGACACTAGAAATGGCCAGAAACATTGGATTTGGAGATGTTTTCATTAAATTCATTTTCTTAGTGTCTCATGTGAGCTGCACTGCAACTCAGTTTCCTGTATTGTAAAGTGCACCAGTGTATAGGCCCTTAGTTAACTATAAAATGTAGACCACTAAACCCATTTGAAGAGAAACAAGGTATTAATGTGTTTGATAACATTACAGAGTCTCTCAGGGGACCCACATGGGTCCCTGACCCCAAGTCTGGGAACCACTGCAAACCTCTCTCTGCTTGCTTCCTCTCTGTGTATCTCCTTTGCCTCCTGCAGCGCAGCCTGCCATTGGCTTTCTCACTACTCTGTAAAGAAAAGTTATTTTGTGAGAATTTATAGTAGCCTTTTTTTTAAAGATTATAGCTAGCTTAATTTCTGTCAACTGTTCCTGCTGAGGTCAGGCTCCGTTTAACGTTAACTTGTAACTTCATCCTTCTAGCCAGCTAGTTGTACAGTGAGCTATCTGGCTAACAGTAGCCAGGGCACCGTTAGCTAGCCGTCTGACTGAAATATCAGCAACTATTTACCAATTGTACACCCATTCCCTGAAGTCAGGTTTTTTGTTTGTTTGGGGGATGTCTGTTGACACGGCAGGAGTCAAGGGACGTTAAAAGAATCACCTTAGATCACTGCGCTACTCGGGAGGCTTAACGTGCTTGAGGCGTCACTACAGACCCGGATTCGCAACCAGGAGATGGCACACAATTGGCCCAGCGCTGTCCGGGTTAGGGGAGGGTTTGTCCGTTTTGGGATGTCCTTGTCACATCGCTTTCTGGCGACTCCTGTGGCGGGTCGGGCGCATGCACGCTGACCCAGTCGCAAGGTGTACAGTGCTTCCTCCAACACATTGGTGCGGCTGGCTTCCAGGTTTAGCGAGCAGTGTGTCAAGAAGCAGTGCGACGTGGCAGCGTCGTGTTTCTGGGGACGCATGGCTCTCGACCTTCGCCTCTCCCGAGTCCGTACAGAAGTTGCAGCGATGGGACAAGACTGTAACTACCAATTGGGGAGGAAAAAATCAAATGTATTTAAAAAAAATCCTTATGTGTGGCATTTCGCAAGACCATTGTCAGCAGCGTCTCTCTCTGCCACTTGCCAGCATTGGTCTGGCCATAGGTAGTCTTTCACATCTCGGCTTGTACCTTGGGCATTGTTTGCCGTTGGGCAGAGTGGTAAATGAAATGCGCTGCTGACGAGGCACATGCCGGGGGAGCAGGCGACCATAATGAGCATACCGGAGTGATGATTTCATTCGTTCGCAGAGGCAGGCGTGTCTAGAATATTAGCGTTCTGAGATTTGATCAATGCTGGGAATGCAATAAGTAGGTAAACTATAATTAACAGAATAATACGGTTAGTGAACAATTTCACAAATAATAAAACAAAGGTGAGAAAATGGTGATTACATGCGTTGACCCTTTAGTACATCCCTGCTTGTGTTGAGTATGTATGTGATATTAAGCTGTCTGCTCTGTTAGGACATACTTGGAAGAGGAGCTGGCGAAGGCTCGGGAGCGGCCCCAGCCTCGTCAGGACATGTATGAGAAGATGGTGGACGTGGACCCAGAAGCCCCCACTACAGAGGAGCGAGCACTACAGGCAGTACTCAAGACCAGATACATGCAGTGGAGAGAGACCCTAAGCTCCACCACCACTCTGGGCTTCCGCATCGAGGGACTCAAGGCACAGACACGCACGCACAGACACACAAACACAGACACACAAACACAGGCAGTCTGGGGAAAGTGAACTGAGCAAGTTGAGCCTGCTCTGAGCTTGCCCAGGTGTAAAAATCCCCATTGTTTAAGTCACATGTGTCAAACACAAGGACACATTTCTATCAGGCAGCAAGCACTGCCAACTGTCTGTGTGCCAAATGGCAGCTTGTTGCCACACATGCCCCTCCTCCCAGACCCACACACATGAACCAGCCAGTGTGCCATTCATATCATTACTAATGAGACTGACCGAATCTTCTACCAGCTAAATGTCATTGCTAAGTTTAATTTCCATGTGAATAAAGCATTTGCACGCTAGTATAAATGACTACTAAAGGACACACGCTAGTATAAATGACTACTAAAGGACACACGCTAGTATAAATGACTACTAAAGGACACACGCTAGTATAAATGACTACTAAAGGACACACGCTAGTATAAATGACTACTAAAGGACACACGCTAGTATAAATGACTACTAAAGGACACACGCTAGTATAAATGACTACTAAAGGACACACGCTAGTATAAATGACTACTAAAGGACACACGCTAGTATAAATGACTACTAAAGGACACACGCTAGTATAAATGACTACTAAAGGACACACGCTAGTATAAATGACTACTAAAGGACACACGCTAGTACAAATGACTAAAGGACACACGCTAGTATAAATGACTACTAAAGGACACACGCTAGTATAAATGACTACTAAAGGACACTAGGGCACACGCGAGTATTTAAGGAGTCATAAATTGTCATCTACTTTATGTAATTACAGCCTGAATTCAATGTGGCTTTCACTCGCCGTGGAGTGAAAGTGCACAGACATGCCACAGTCCTAGGTTTCTAAAGCCTAAAGAACAAACCTACAACAAAACACCATTACGAAGGAGAAACATGTAGGCCTATTACAGCAACATTTGAGCAGTAGCCTCGGCTGACTACTCAACTGCAACAAGTTGAGCAGTACACAGTACACTGTCCGGAACCTTATTCGCTGTTACTAGCCAGCTACCTCCCGGTACTCAACCCTGCTCCTTAGACTGCTTTGCCCTATTTATATAGTCATTGAACACTGGTCACTTTTAATAATGTTTACATTTTTACCCACTTCATATGTATATACTGTATTCTAGTCATGGCTCATCCTATAGAACTCCTCCTGTACACACCTTTACTATTCATATACTATCTCTACAGTGCCGTCAAAGTATAAATACCCCTTGACTTATAGCACATTTTGTTGTTACAGCCTGAATTCAAAATTGATTAAAATAAAATAGCACCGATCTACACACAATACTCAATAAAGACAAAAGTGAAAATATGTTATTTAAAATTTGATAAACCAAATACAGAAATATTTAATTTACATAAGTATTCACACTGCCTGAGTCAATGCATGTAAGAATCACCTTTGGCAGCGGTTACAGCTATCAGTCTTTCTGGGCAAATCTCTTAAGTGCTTTGCACACCTGGACTGTACAATATTAGCCCATTTATCCTTTAAAAAAATTCTTCCAGCTCTATGAAGTTGCTTGTTGATCATTGCTAGACAGCCATTTTCAAGTTTTGCCATAGATTTTCAAGCAGATTTAAGTAAACTGTATCTAGGCCACGCAAACATTCAATGTTGTCTTGGTAAGCAACTTCAGTGTACATTTGGCCTTGTGTTTTAGGTTATTGTCCTGCTGAAAGGTGAAAATATCTTCAGACTGAACCAGGCTTTCCTCTAGGACTTTTCCTGTGCTTAGCTCGAATCCATTTATTTTTATCCTAAAAAAACACCCTAGTCCTTGCCGATGACGATCATACCCATAACACGATGCAGCCACCAACCATGTATGAAAATATGAAGTGGTACTCGGTGGTGTTGGATATTCCTCAAACATAATGGTTTGTATTCAGGACATAATGTTTATTTCAGTGCCTTTATTGCAAACAGGATGCATGTTTTGGAATGTTTTATTCTGTACAAGCTTCTTTTTAACTCTGTCGTTTAGGTTAGTATTGTGGAGTATTCTGTTGATCTTTCCTGTTTTCTCCTATCGCAGCCTTTAAACTCTTAACTGTTTTAAATTCACCATTGGATTTGTGGTGAAATCCCTGAGTGGTTTCCTTTCTCTCGGGCAACTGACTTAGGAAGGACGCCTGTATCTTTGTAATGACTAGGTGTATTTATACACTATACAAAGTGTAATTAATAACTTCACCATGCTCAAAGGGATATTTAGTTATCTGCTTTTTTATTTTTACCCTTGGGTGTCCTTTGAGAAGGATTGGATTGGAAAACCTTCTTTGTGGTTGAATCTGTGTTAGAATTTCACTGCTAGATTGTGGGGTATTGTATGGTTGAAGGGGGAAACAATTATGTAATCAAATTTAGAAAAGGGCTGTAACATATCAAAATGTGGAAAAACAGAAGGGGTCTGATACTTTCCACATTTTGTTGTCACTGGCCAACACGCAATACCCCATGTTGTCAAAGTGGACTTGTGTTTTTAGAAAGAAACAAAAATTAAAAGCTGGAATATTAAGTATTCAACCCCTTTGTTATGACAAGTCTAAATATGTTATGGAGAACAAATGTGCTTAACAAATCTCACAAGTTGCGTGGACTCACTCTGTGCAATATTACTGTTTAACATGATTTTAAAAAAATAACTCCCTCATCTCTGTACCCCAAACATATCTGTAAGTTCCCTCAGTTGAGCAGTGAATTTCAAACACTGTTTCAACCACAAAGACCAGTAAGATTTTCCAATGCCTCGCAAAGAAGGGAACCTATTGGTAGATGGGTAAAATAAAAAAAGCAGACATTTGAATATACTTTTGAGCATTGTGAAGTTATTAATTACACTTTGGATGGTGCATCAATATACCCAGTCACTACAAATATACAGGCGTCCTTCCTAACACGGTTCCCGGACAGAAAGGAAACTGCTCAGGGATTTCACCAGGAGGCCAATGGTGACAGATTTTGAGTGTATGAGCAATACTCCATCACCTATTCTGTCTTCCTCTTGTGATGATTTAGTTGAACTTTAATAGCAAATTAAGGGCAACCATTGATGCCATATCCCAACGGAGAGGCCCTTGGATGAGTGAGGAAACTAATACATTGAAGAGCAATTGCAGAAAGGCAGAGATGAAGTGGAGAAAGGCAGAGATGAAGTGGAGAAAGGCAAAAGTTGTAGGTCCGTTATGATATTCTGAGACAGCAACTTGGCATATATAACAGGAAAATTAGAAATGCCAGACGGGCTCATTTTCCTCACTTGATCACTAAATAATTAGAATAATATGAAAGTGCTTTTCTCGACCATTGGTCTGATAAATCCTACCCCTGCAAACCTATGGGAACTTTCCTCCACATCTGAATGTGATGAGTTTGCGGCATATTTCAGAGATAAGAAACATTAGGCTGGGTATCAGTCAAACAAGACCTGATGAGGAGTTTGACCTGTGCCCTAGCCTACCACGCAAAGGCACTATGGATTTATTTTCCCTGGTTGACACACATGCTCAGGAAAAACATCACAATTTAAACCTTTTACCTGCCTTCTCAATCTTATCCCCACCACCTTCAAAAGTGTTTAATTGCATATCTGAAGAAATGCAAGCTATTATTAATCACTCCCTGTTCACAAGCACTTTCCCCACTGCACTAAAACAGCTATGGTGAAACCCCTTCTGAAGAAAATCTAGATTCTCCAGCCTTAATGTGGTAAATGATCTTCGAGCCAACACAGATGCCAAACAGCTCTCTGTCCTTGTACTCTTGAATTTAAGTTCTGCATTCGATACTGTTGACCACAATGTCCTTCTGAACACACTGGAGAGGTGGGTTGGCCTCACCGGTCAAGTTCTAAATTGGTTTAGGACCTATTTAACTGGTCAAGAGTTTTGTTTGTCACCAACATAACTCAGAAAATACATATCACGTGGCATTCCAAAAGGTTTGATTTTTGGTCCGGTACTGTTCAGTTTATAAATGTTACTTCTTGACAGCGTTATCGGACAGCACAGCATTGATTTTCACTGCTACGCTGATACACAGCTTTACAGTTCTGTGTCACCAGAGGATTTTAGCTCCACAGATAAATGATTAGACTGTATTATTAGTGATTTAAATACTTGGATGGTTCAAAACTTCCTACAGCTAAATCAAGACCAGGCCGAGGTATATATTGTTGGAGCCAAAGCACAGCGAGATAATCTGTCCGCACATTTTAATTCACGGGCAATAAAGATAAAACCCCATGTAAAAATAAAAATTAAACCTAGGTGTGATAGAATTTACACGTTAGGAAAGTGACCAAAATAGCTTTTTACCACCTGAGGAATGTTGCCAAGGTGTGTCTGTTTCTCTCTCAGGCTGATACAGAGAGACTCATCCATGCTTTTATTACAAGAAGGCTTGACTACTGTAATGCTCTCCTGTCTGGTCTACCCAAGAAAGCCATTGGTCATCTCCAAAACATACAGAATGCTGCAGCACGGGTACTGAGCAAGACCAGACGGAGAGCACAAATCACACTGGTTTTAAGGTCTCTGTACTGACTGCCTGTGAGTTTTAGAATTAATTTTAAGATTCTTCTATTGGTTTTTAAATCAATCCACGATTGGGCACCCCGATATGTCAGACAGGCTTTTAAGATATGTACCCAGTAGGTCCCTCGTCCTCCGGTACTGGCCTTTTAACTGTCCCAAAGCCTAGGACCAAGAGGCATGGAGAGGCAGCCTTTAGTTACCATGCCCCCAGCCTCTGGAATAGCCTGTCAGAGAACCTGAGGGGAGCCGAAACTGTGGACCTAGTTAAATGAGATCTTAAAACACACCTTTTCTGCTTTGTTTTTCCTTTGGGTGCTTTTAGTTCAGTTTGTATTATTCTTGCTTACTTATCATGTTTGTTGAAGAGTCAATATTTCAGTGTATTTTCATTGTTTTGTATTTTTTTTCCTGTGACGCACCTTGTTGCATTCCATGTCTGAAATGTGCTGTGTAAATAAAGCTTGATTTTATTTGACTTTAAAACAGTTTAATAGCTGTGATGGGAGAATTTAGTTACTCCACAGTACTAACCTAAATGACTGACAAGAAGGACGCCTGTACAGAATACAAATATACCAAAATCTTGTTTGCAGTAAGACACTAAAGTAAAAACTGCAAAAAATGTGGTAAGGAAATTATCTTTTTAGGATAAAAATAAACTGAATAGAGCAAAGCACAGGAAAAATCCTAGAGGAAAACTTGGTTCAGTCTGCTTTCCACCAGCCACTGCGAGATGAATTTACCTTTCAGCAGGACAATAACCTAAAACACAAGGCCACGTGTTGCTTACCAAGATGACATTGAATGTTCCTGAGTGGCCTAGTTACAGTTGACTTAAATCATCTTGGAAAATCTGTCAAGACATGAAAATGGCTGTCTAGCAATGATCAACAAACAACATGACAGAGCTTGGAGAATTTTAAAAGAATAGTGTGCAAATATTGCATTATCTAGGTGAGCAAAGCTCTTAGAGACTTCCCCAGAAAGAGCCACGGCTGTAAACCCTGCCAAAGGTGATTCTAACATGTATTGACTCAGGGGTGTGAATACTAATGTAAAGGATATATTTCTGCATTTGATCATTAAATTTGCAAAAATGTCTAAACATGTTTTCACTTTGTCATTATGGGGTGTTATGCGTAGATGGGTGAGAAAGAAATCTATATGAATCTGTTTTGAATTCTGTCAAACACAGCAAAATATGGATTAAGTCTAGGGGAAGGAATACTTTCTGAAGGCACTATAGAGATAATATGGACAGTATATTTATATAAAAGGTGTGCAGTAGTTTTTAGTGAGCCATGACTAGAATACAGTATATACATATAAAGTGGGTAAAATGGTATGTAAACATTTATTGAAGTGACCAGTGTTCAATGACTATAGGGCATAGCCGTCTCTAAGGTGCAGGGTAAAGTACAGGGTGGTAGCAGGCTAGTAACAGTGACTAAGGTTCAGGGTACTGTACTGGGCGTAGGCCTGGCTTGTGGTCAATGTTTAACAGTTTAATCGCCTGGAGATAGAAGCTGTTTATCATTCTCTTGATCCCAACTTTGATGCACATGTAGTCTCCTTCCTAGATGATAGTGGGGTGAACAGGCCGTGGCTCTGGTGGCTGAGGTCTTTTGATGATCTTCTTGGCCTTCATGTGACACTGGGTGTTTTAGATGTCCCGGAGGGCAGGCAGTGTGCTTTGATGATGCTTTTGGGCTGACTGCACCATCCTCTGGAGAGCCCTGCGGTTGAAGACGGTGCCATTTGTATTTTTTATTTAACTTGGCAAGACAGTTAGGAACAAATTCTTATTTACAATGACGGCCTACGCTGAGCCAATGTTGCGCCGCCCTATGGGACTCCCAATCATGGCCGGTAGTGATACAGCCTGGAATCGAACCAGGATGTCTGTAGTGACGCCTCAAGCACTGAGATGCAGTGCCTTAGACCGCTGCGCCACTCGGGAGCTCCAATTGCTGTACCAGGCTGTGATACAGCCCGACATTATGCTCTCACGGGTGCCTACCTTCACCACTTGGGGTCAGCTCCTCAGGAAGTCCCGGGCCCAGATTCACAAAACCTTCTTAAGAAGAAATGTCGTCTTAACTGCAAATTTTTCCTAAGCTATAGTTTTATGAAAGAAGTTAAGCAAAGTTTCTATTCTTTAAAAAGGTTATTGGAAATGTTCTTGAACTTCTTTCTTATGTTTATCCTTAAGCAAGACGTTATGAAATTAGGATCTTGAAAATAACGTTATTGGAATTGTTATTTATTCCAATATAGCTAAACCCTTAAACTCAGGGCAGTGAGAGAATAAGATCATGAAAGCAAATGAATTGTTTAATTCACCCACAAACTTTGTCTGAATGTTTCAGTATTGATTATTATAAACCCAAGAACATGTTTTAGAACAGTAATCTCAGTACAAATATGCTAAAATGATTGCCATTGCTAGCTAAGAAGATGGTTAAGAAAATATTTGAGAAGTTCATAAGAAAATCATTAAATCTTAGTTTAAGTGCAATTCATCAACAACATCCTATCTTTTTCTTAAGAAGCTTCTTAATTTTTTTTTGCGTAAAAAGTGTTTTCTGTGAGTCTAGACCCAGGACCCAGTTCCACAGGGATGGGTTCAGACCCAGGCCCCTGAGCTTAGTGATGAGCTTGGAGGGAACTATGGTGATGAAGGTTCAGCTGTAGTCAATGAACAGCATGATTACATAGGTATTTATATTGTCCAGGTGGGATAGGGCAGTGTGCCATGCAGCGGCGATTGTGTCGTCCGTGGATCTGTTGAGGTGGTATCCTTAACTAGCCTCTTGAAGCACTTCGTGATGATAGAAGTGAGTGCTATGGGGCGATAGTCATTTAGTTCAGTTACCTTCACCTTCTTTGGTACAAGAACAATGGTGGACATCTTGAAGCAAGTGGGTACTACAGAATGGGATATGGAGATTTTGAATATGTCTGTAAACACTCCAGCCAGCTGGACTGCACATGCTCTGAGGATGAGATGCCGTCTGGGCTGGCAGTCTTGCGAGGGTTAAAATGCTTAAATGACTTACGTCGGGCAAGGAGAACGAGAGCACACCATCCTCGTTAGTGGAGGGGGCCCGCGTTGGTGGCTCCATGTTTTCCTCGAAGCAGGCAAAGGTGTTTAGCTTATCCGGGAGCGCGGCGTCGGTGTCCGAGGTGGCTGGCTTTCCTTTTATAATACATGATTGTCTGGAGTTCCTGCCACATTTCTCGTGTCGTTTTGCCTCTAGATGGAATGCTGCCGTCTGTCCAGGGTTGTGGGTTTGGATAAGTTGTAATCGTCACAGTGGCAACAACATCCTCTATGCACTTCCTGATGAACCCAGTGTATACGTCGATACTATTCTCAGAGGCGACCCGGGAAAATGTTTTGATCACGCGGACCGGAACAATCTTGAAGCATAGATTCCAATTGGTCAGACCAATGTTAAACAGTCCTTACCACGGGTGCTTCCTGATGGACGTTTCTGCCTATAGGTGTGAAATGATTTTCCGAAGAGAGGGCGGGGGAGGGCTTTGTAGCTGTAGCAATGATCATGAGTTTGTGAGTATAGCCCAGGAGATGTTGACAGAATTTCGGTTGCGTTTTCCTCAGATTTCCTTTGTTAAAGTCCCCATCTGCAATACATGCAGCCTCGGGATATGCGGTTTCTAGACCTAAATGTCATTCCCTGAGGATGTGTAGCCTAAAGACTGGTGTATATAAAGTTACCTGTTCGGGCTCGAATGTCTAATCCAGTTGGCACATAGTCCAGTGCAGTACCTTGAGAGCCGTCGTGGTGTCTGCTTGGGGGGAATATACACGACAGAGATGATGACCAAAGAAAATGATCTCTGGAGGTAATGCGGTCGGCATTTGATGGTGAGATATTACAGATTGGGAGAACAAAAGGACTTGAGTCCCTGTACATTACCACAATGCTATTGGTCTTTCTCACTCATGATTCATGATTCATTCATGATTATCCATAATCATGGTAGCATCCACATTAGTGTTGGTGTTCAGAAACATATTATATTCTTATTTACAATAAAATTAACTCCAAAATGTCACAATACATTATTTACCATTCATTTCTAGAGTCACAATCTTGATATAGTCATTGTGTGCTAGGAATATGTGGCCAAAATATTAAACATTTGACTACTATAATATACGTTTAAGTGAATTTGTCCAAATACTTATGACAAATTCAAAATGCATTCATTTCTAAATGGTAAAACGGATATGAAAATACCCTCAAATAAAAAGTGACAATCTGTAATATCGCCTCATATGAAACATTTGAAACAGCATCCAAAATGCTGTAGTATAGAGCTAAATTAAGCGTTTTAGCTGCACTTTTCAAATAAATATGTAGGGGAGTGTATCACAGAAGTTTGACCTGCTGTACTAGAAGTGTAACTTTTGTTCAACGTGAGCCACTGTCTTATTGCTCTCCAGTGTGAGTCACTGTCTTATTGCTCTCCAGTGTGAGCCACTGTCTTATTGCTCTCCAGTGTGAGTCACTGTCTTATTGCTCTCCAGCGTGAGTCACTGTCTTATTGCTCTCCAGTGTGAGTCACTGTCTTATTGCTCTCCAGCGTGAGTCACTGTCTTATTGCTCTCCAGCGTGAGTCACTGTCTTATTGCTCTCCAGCGTGAGCCACTGTCTTATTGCTCTCCAGCGTGAGTCACTGTCTTATTGCTCTCCAGCGTGAGTCACTGTCTTATTGCTCTCCAGCGTGAGTCACTGTCTTAATGCTCTCCAGCGTGAGTCACTGTCTTATTGCTCTCCAGCGTGAGTCACTGTCTTAATGCTCTCCAGCGTGAGTCACTGTCTTAATGCTCTCCAGCATGAGTCACTGTCTTAATGCTCTCCAGCGTGAGTCACTGTCTTATTGCTCTCCAGCGTGAGTCACTGTCTTATTGCTCTTCAGCGTGAGTCACTGTCTTAATGCTCTCCAGCGTGAGTCACTGTCTTATTGCTCTTCAGCGTGAGTCACTGTCTTAATCCTCTCCAGCGTGAGTCACTGTCTTATTGCTCTTCAGCGTGAGTCACTGTCTTAATGCTCTCCAGCGTGAGTCACTGTCTTATTGCTCTTCAGCGTGAGTCACTGTCTTAATGCTCTCCAGCGTGAGTCACTGTCTTAATGCTCTCCAGCGTGAGTCACTGTCTTATTGCTCTCCAGCGTGAGTCACTGTCTTATTGCTCTTCAGCGTGAGTCACTGTCTTAATGCTCTCCAGCGTGAGTCACTGTCTTATTGCTCTTCAGCGTGAGTCACTGTCTTAATGCTCTCCAGCGTGAGTCACTGTCTTATTGCTCTTCAGCGTGAGTCACTGTCTTAATGCTCTCCAGCGTGAGCTGCGCATCCGTCTTGAAAATGGAACCCGAGTTTAGTTATATGTTCGGGTAGCGCAGGTATTTTAGGATTTTATGGTGCTGACCTGCTCACTTCCAGGTTTCGTTGAAATGAATAAAAGCATCTCATGCGCTGCAAAAGTTGCAGGTCCAATGTTAGCAAGCCAGTAAAACTGTTTGCATGTAAACAACTATTTTCACATCTTGTGACTATAATCTTCGGCATCCCAAAAATACTCCGGACTTGCCCGTTGGGCAAGTGCCTTTCAGATGTAAATGTCCCTGAGGATGTGTAGCCAAAAGACTTGTGTGTATAAAGTTACCCGTTTGTGCTCGCATGTCTAAACCATTGTTAAATCCTTGTGTAGAAGGCTGATGGTCTGTGCAACACAGACTTTAAAAGGACCAAGAGCAGAGAAGAGGTGATGCAGGCACTGCAGGACTTTGTGGGTTGCAACACCCTCATTCTGGTGAGTGTTTCTCTTTCTCTTAAAGCTGAAATTTGCTTAAGGTGAAACAGAGCCACTGTTAATTAAACAGAAGAGCAGAGCATCCAGCATTGTGATCAAAAATATTTCCAGTACCTTCTCTGTTCTATTGCGCATATAATGATGTGCAATGACGTCAACGGGGGGGGGTGTTTGTTGTTTGGAGTAACTTCTTTTTTTGTAATATCGCAAATGGAACGTGGCAGTTTTACCAAGTATATATTCCAGCTTTAATCTTACCCCCTTTTACCTTTGTCTTCCTCTCTCAGGATTATAGATCTCTTTCTCTTCTCTTTCAGAAGGGATATCTGAGACGAATGAAGGATCTTCGACTTGTGTTGGAGACATCCATCTTCTTCAGAACACACGAGGTAAGCTATTTTCCACTGCTTTCATGGTATAATGCATGCTTTGCATGTCTTGATGCTGGTCTCTGAATGGCGAGGTGCACATAACATCTGTTTCTCTCTACAGGTGGTGGGCAGCTCCCTACTATTTGTGCATGACAGTACAGGGAAGACAGGAGTATGGATGATTGATTTTGGGAGGACTGTCTCCCTGCCGCCGCCTCTCACCCTGGACCACCGCACCCCCTGGATAGAGGGCAACCGAGAGGATGGGTACCTGTGGGGGCTGGATAACCTCATTGATGTCCTGACCGATATGCTGCATCTCACCTGAACCTCACTCTTGAATGATTGACACAGGACCTCATCCAAACCAAAACACCCTTTCCCACCTGAACCAAATCCGAATGGCCATTTCAACTTTTACCTGAGAGGGTTGACAAACGAGAGACTGTTCAC
Source organism: Oncorhynchus gorbuscha (assembly GCF_021184085.1). Taxonomy (NCBI): domain Eukaryota; kingdom Metazoa; phylum Chordata; class Actinopteri; order Salmoniformes; family Salmonidae; genus Oncorhynchus; species Oncorhynchus gorbuscha. The sequence continues at coordinate 73,416,900 of NC_060174.1, forward strand.
ATATTGGACTCGGATTCAGTGTTGGGCTTTAGGGGGTACTGGACTACCGTCTGTGGCTATAATGAAGGCAATGGGAGAGGAACAGAGGTGTATGTGGTGGACAAAGGAACATAGTAGCACTAGTTCCTTAGAAGAATTATACTACAGCAATGCAAAATGAAACACTGCCCTTTTATCATCTTCCACATAATCCCCCCCCCCAAACAAATTCTTCCATTTTGTTCTATTACAATTGTACTTAATACTCATTAGCTCTAAGTGTTTCTTACTCCAGGTTTGAGGGCTGTAAGGACCTAAACAATTAATGTTGATACTATACTATTATACATAATGGAGTGGCCCTTAATAGAGGACTCGTAAAACCTCTGAGAACTGTGTTAATGAACACTGCCTTCAAGTTTGTTTATTAGTCATATACTCATGATATACAGTGCATTCGGGAAGTATGCAGGCCCCTTGACCTTTTTCCACATTCTGTTACATTCCAGCCTTATTCTAAAATCGATTCAATATTTTTTTCCCTCAAATCTACACACAATACCCCGTAATGACAAAGCAAAAGCAGGTTTTTAGAATTATTTGCAAATGTATAAAAAATAAAACTTATATCACATTTACATGAGTATTCAGACCCTTTACTCAGTACTTTGAAGTACCTTTGGCAGCGATTACAGCCTCGAGTCTTCTTGGGTATGACTCTACAAGCTTGGCACACCTGTATTTGGGGAGTTTCTCCCATCCTCTGCAGATCATCTCAAGCGCTGTCAGGTTGGATGGAGAGCATCGCTGCACAGCTATTTTCAGGTCTCTCCAGAGATCGATTGGGTTCAAGTCCGGGCTCTGGCTGGTCCACTCAAGGACATTCAGAGACTTTTCCCGAAGCCACTCCTGTGTTGTCTTGGCTGTGTGTTTCGGGTCGTTGTCCTGAACCTTCGCTCCCAGTCTGTGGTCCTGAGCGCTCTAGAGCAGGTTTTCATCAAGGATCTCTGTACTTTGCTCTGTTAATCTTTCCCTCAATCCTGCCTCGTCTCCCAGTCTCTGCCGCTGAAAAACATCCCCACAGCATGATGCAGCCACCACCATGCTTCCCCTTCGGTATGGTGCCAGGTTTCCTCCAGACGTGACACTTGGCATTCAGCCAGTGAGTTCAATCTTGGTTTCATCAGACCGGAGAATCTTGTTTCTCATGGTCTGAGAGTCCTTTAGGTGCCTTTTGGCAAACTCTAAGTGGGCTATCGTGTGCCTTTTACTGAGGAGTGGCTTCGGTCAGGCCACTACCATAAAGACCTGATTGGTTGAGTGCTGCGGAGATGGTTGTCCTTCCGGAAGGTTCTCCCATCTCCACAGAGGAACTCTTGGACTCTGTCAGAGTGACCATCGGGTTCTTGGGCACTTCCCTGACAATTCCTTCGACCTCATGGCTTGGCTTTTGCTCCGACATGCACTGTCAACTGCGGGACCTTATAAAAACAGGTGTGTGCCTTTCCAAATAATTTCCAATCACTTGAATTTACCACAGGTGGACTTCAATCAAGTTGTAGAAACATCTCAAGGATGATCAATGGAAACAGGATGTACCTGAGCTCTATTTCGAGTCTCCTAGCAAAAGGTCAGAATACTTATGTAAATAAGGTATTTATTTTTTTATAATTTAATGTGTCATCATGGGGTATAGCATGTAGATTAATGATGGAAAACATTTTATTTAATACATTTTTGAATAATGCTGTAATGGAACAAAATGTGTAAAAAGGAAAGGGTTCTGAATACTTTATGAATGCACTGTACAATAACTTTACATTTACATTTAAGTCATTTAGCAGACGCTCTTATCCAGAACGACTTACAAATTGGTGCATTCACCTTATGACATCCAGTGGAACAGCCACTTTACAATAGTGCATCTAAATCTTTTAAGGGGGGGGTGAGAAGGATTACTTTATCCTATCCTAGGTATTCCTTAAAGAGGTGGGGTTTCAGGTGTCTCCGGAAGGTGGTGATTGACTCCGCTGTCCTGGCGTCGTGAGGGAGTTTGTTCCACCATTGGGGGGCCAGAGCAGCGAACAGTTTTGACTGGGCTGAGCGGGAACTGTACTTCCTCAGTGGTAGGGAGGCGAGCAGGCCAGAGGTGGATGAACGCAGTGCCCTTGTTTGGGTGTAGGGCCTGATCAGAGCCTGGAGGTACTGAGGTGCCGTTCCCCTCACAGCTCCGTAGGCAAGCACCATGGTCTTGTAGCGGATGCGAGCTTCAACTGGAAGCCAGTGGAGAGAGCGGAGGAGCGGGGTGACGTGAGAGAACTTGGGAAGGTTGAACACCAGACGGGCTGCTGCGTTCTGGATGAGTTGTAGGGGTTTAATGGCACAGGCAGGGAGCCCAGCCAACAGCGAGTTGCAGTAATCCAGACGGGAGATGACAAGTGCCTGGATTAGGATCTGCGCCGCTTCCTGTGTGAGGCAGGGTCGTACTCTGCGGATGTTGTAGAGCATGAACCTACAGGAACGGGCCACCGCCTTGATGTTAGTTGAGAACGACAGGGTGTTGTCCAGGATCACGCCAAGGTTCTTAGCGCTCTGGGAGGAGGACACAATGGAGTTGTCAACCGTGATGGCGAGATCATGGAACGGGCAGTCCTTCCCCGGGAGGAAGAGCAGCTCCGTCTTGCCGAGGTTCAGCTTGAGGTGGTGATCCGTCATCCACACTGATATGTCTGCCAGACATGCAGAGATGCGATTCGCCACCTGGTCATCAGAAGGGGGAAAGGAGAAGATTAATTGTGTGTCGTCTGCATAGCAATGATAGGAGAGACCATGTGAGGTTATGACAGAGCCAAGTGACTTGGTGTATAGCGAGAATAGGAGAGGGCCTAGAACAGAGCCCTGGGGGACACCAGTGGTGAGAGCGCGTGGTGAGGAGACAGATTCTCGCCACGCCACCTGGTAGGAGCGACCTGTCAGGTAGGACGCAATCCAAGCGTGGGCCGCGCCGGAGATGCCCAACTCGGAGAGGGTGGAGAGGAGGATCTGATGGTTCACAGTATCGAAGGCAGCCGATAGGTCTAGAAGGATGAGAGCAGAGGAGAGAGAGCTTTAGCAGTGCGGAGCGCCTCCGTGATACAGAGAAGAGCAGTCTCCGTTGAATGACTAGTCTTGAAACCTGACTGATTTGGATCAAGAAGGTCATTCTGAGAGAGATAGCGGGAGAGCTGGCCAAGGACGGCACGTTCAAGAGTTTTGGAGAGAAAAGAAAGAAGGGATACTGGTCTGTAGTTGTTGACATCGGAGGGATCGAGTGTAGGTTTTTTCAGAAGGGGTGCAACTCTCGCTCTCTTGAAGACGGAAGGGACGTAGCCTGCGGTCAGGGATGAGTTGATGAGCGAGGTGAGGTAAGGGAGAAGGTCTCCGGAAATGGTCTGGAGAAGAGAGGAGGGCATAGTGCAACGAAATACTTACTTGCCGGTTCAGCTCACGACAATTGAAATGAAGTGAATAATTTTTTGGGGGGCCATAAATATAATTCAAGGCGGCACTCGGACAAATTGTGAATTTACATGTGCCAGGGAATTGTGCAATAATAAATAGACATTGTGCAGTAATATAAATAGGTGTGTGTGTGTGTGAGTCCATGTGTGGTAGAGTGCAGGGAGTCTGTTGTTCCGGCAATCAGTCCCGGTTCAACAGTTAAGTAGTCTGTTGGCTTGTGGGTAAAAACTGTCTCTGAGATGGTGGTCCGGGAACAGACGGTAACGGAGTGAATAGTCCATGGCTGGGCTGAGCGGAGTTCTTGTCCTGTATGGAGGGGAGCGCGGTTCCAGTGATGTACTGGGCAGTCTTCACCACCCTCTGAAGGGCCTTGCGGTCGTGAATGGAGCAATTTCTGTACCAAGCCGGGATGCAGCCGGTTAGGATGCTGTCGATGTTGCTGCGGTAGAATTAGGAGAGGACCCGGGGGAGCGTGCCGATTTTCTTCAGCCACCTGAGAAATTAGAGACGCAGTTGCACCTTCTTGACCAGGGCTGTGGTGTTGTCTGTCACTGTGAGGTTCTCTGATGTGAACGCAGAGGAACCTGAAGCTGCTGACTCCACTGCAGTGTTGTTGAATCCCTGCTTCCTGAAGTCGGCAATCAACTCCTTTGTTTTGCACCACACATTTATCCCCTTCTTTGAGAGAGAAAGAGCCTAGTTATTCTGTAAGAATGTGTGACTTTAGAGGGCAATGTAGGACCCAAATAACATGCTTCCAGGCATAGAGCCTAGTGGGGTATCCTGCAGGCTGAAACAATGACAGCATTTGTGAATCTTAAATATCCAAAATATAATCCGACAAGGGGAGTTCTTCACTTGCACAAAGTGCCACTGCACAAATACTTTTCTATTGATGAGACTGTTATGCCCCCCCCCACCTTTGCTATACAGTACAAATAAGATATGAAGGCAAAGGCCAAATGTACAACTATAAGTGTGTTGATGAATTTTGTAATATTATGTGAGTAGCAGTTCATCAAATTGGCAGATTGAGATGTCCTGGAACTGAGTTGAACAACTGTGATATTTTAATCAATGTCTGCAACTGGTTTCTTAGACCAGGCTACCTAAATGGAAGCCATTAAAATGTGGACCAACTCTTGTCTTGCGGTAATTGCTGTCCTGTGTTATTTGTCAGGCTCACACCAGTTTCAGTCAGCTGCTATGACAAATTCATACTGAAGAGGTTGCTGTACACAAATCATTTTGTTTGTAACTGGTTCTAAATTAAAAATAATGCTAGTTAACTTTGGTAAGAGATGAGGGCGTTGCTGCCGCTGAAGCCGGACAGGAAGTCGCTCCACGCTTTAGCAAAACACTTGGCCAAGCCCAGCCTAATTTCCCTCAGCATGTTGTCACAGCAGTCCCAGATCTTCACGTTCCTCCCAGGGCCAGACTTAGATCAACAGCTTTCCCCCTCAGTTCCACTCCTTCACCCAGCCGCACACTGAAGACGTCAGCAAGCATGTTGGTGCAGCAGCTCGGAGCTCATTGGCTGGGCGTCAAACTTATTTAGCAGGCTGCCTATGTCCCAGCTCCATGTCTACACGTAGCCTGTGGCATTACCTGTGTAGCAGTAGCATTCGAGCCAGTCTGTTGATACAGTGCAGCATAGCCCGGCTGCAGCCAGTCTGTTGATACAGTGCAGCATAGCCCGGCTGCAGCCAGTCTGTTGATACAGTGCAGCATAGCCCGGCTGCAGCCAGTCTGTTGATACAGTGCAGCATAGCCCGGCTGCAGCCAGTCTGTTGATACAGTGCAGCATAGCCCGGCTGCAGCCAGTCTGTTGATACAGTGCAGCATAGCCCGGCTGCAGCCAGTCTGTTGATACAGTGCAGCATAGCCCGGCTGCAGCCAGTCTGTTGATACTGTGCAGCATAGCCCGGCTGCAGCCAGTCTGTTGATACAGTGCAGCATAGCCCGGCTGCAGCCAGTCTGTTGATACAGTGTAGCATAGCTCGGCTGCAGCCAGTCTGTTGATACAGTGCAGCATAGCCCGGCTGCAGCCAGTCTGTTGATACAGTGCAGCATAGCCCGTCTGCAGCCAGTCTGTTGATACAGTGCAGCATAGCCCGGCTGCAGTCAGTCTGTTGATACAGTGCAGCATAGCCCGGCTGCAGCCGTGGAACTGTAGCAGCTCACGCTGGCCCGTGAACTCAAAGCTCTTGACGTGGTGGTTGCACAGGTCGTAGATGGAGGTCTGGCGCTATGTCACTAGGGCCCCACCAGGGTATCCATGTGCAGGGAGCAGCCGTTTCAGTCCCGCACTCTCACCAGCCCCAGGGGTGTCTGAGGGGACATCCAGAAGCCCCAGAAGGCAATGAGGCCCATGCTTATGGTCATCGGCTAGTTGGTCTCGGGGCAAAAGTGCATGCCAACTCCAGAAGCAGGGCAGGTGGTTCTGTGAAACACGGTCATCTCCTGGGGGGTGTCAGTGAAGACACACAGAGACAGATCACTGCAGGCCCCCACCAGAATACGCTGGGTCGGCACAAACACCAGGTGCTCTACCCGGTACTTCCTGTCCATAGGGATGCTCAAGTAGTGCGTCAGCTGGCCCTGCCCATAGTCTCAGCAGGTGACTCACTTTATGCCTGAGCAGTGGTGGAAAAAGTACCCAATTACCATACTTGAGTAAAAGTAGAGAACTTAACAGAAAATGTATAGAAAATTGTGTCACACACACACACACACACACACACACACACACACACACACACACACACACACACACACACACACACACACACACACACACACACACACACACACACACACACACACACACACACACACACACACACACACACACACACACACACACACACACACACACACACACACACACACACACACACACACACACACGAAAAGACAAAGAGCACTGTGAGCCCATTGAGGATATGTGAACTGGCTCATTGACACTTGGGAGAGGTAAGTATTCTGTTTTTCCTCTACAAGTTATACCCAGATTTCTTTAGAATGTGTTTTAGCATGTGCAGGTGAGGGCTGACAAATTGTCTGTTGTATTTTGTTGCCTTGCATTCATCCGCAGATCATCAGTGGTGATGGATTACATAGTCTATGTACTTTAAAAAAGGGACTGATTACATAGTCTATGTACTTGACAAAAGGGACTGATTACATAGTCTATGTACTTTAAAAAAGGGACTGATTACATAGTCTATGTACTTGACAAAAGGGACTGATTACATAGTCTGTGTACTTTAAAAAAGGGACTGATTACATAGTCTATGTACTTGACAAAAGGGACTGATTACATAGTCTATGTACTTTAAAAAAGCGACTGATTACATAGTCTATGTACTTGACAAAAGGGACTGATTACATAGTCTATGTACTTGACAATATGGACTGATTACATAGTCCATGTACTTGACAAAATGGACTGATTATTTAGTCTAAGTACTTGACAAAAGCTATCCTACTGTTTTGCGAGTGGTCATGATTGAGGGATGCTTTGGGGGGAATTTTGATGGTAGTCTTGACCACCTGCTATTTGGTATGTGCTGCTATGAGGCCTATGGGCACTAACCTGTGGGGGTGAGTCAATACACTTTGCAACAATAACGTTTTACAACCTGTTCACTAAAAATGACCAGAAGAATGGTCACTGATTTGGTTGATACATGCTTTGTGGTTGGGATGTTAAAATGGACTGGAAAATAATGGATTGATATTAATGCAAAATACAAGGTTAAGCAGAAAGAAAGCAATTGGTGACAATGTATGAACAAATTCCTTAAACATTGATTTGTTCAATCTGTGCTATTCAGTGCAATCCAGAGCTGTGAATCCAAGTGCAGTACAATGCAGCTTGGTGTGAACAAAGGGAGCACTGACTACACTCACATGAACAATCAGCCCTTTATTCCTCAGGCCCAGAGCATATAGCCGTGCCTTTTCTAGGGTGGCTCTGGACAGCCCCTCCTCTCATATAGCAAATGAGACGGCTATATGAGACTCCTAAAGACTGTACAAGGTTAGGGCTGAACAAGGCTGCTTCGTACTGCCACACACACACACACTGTTAGAGGTTATATTGTACATGCATGTTTTACATTTTACCGTTGGCTTTTGCTTATGTATTTCTCTTTCCCTCACTCTGTTTTACACTTTCAAAACAGTCTGGTCGTACATTCCCCCATAGGTGCTGTGGAACGTACCAACCATTACCTCTGTCAAACACTCACTCTTTCTCAGTTGGAGGTGTTGTACTACCCCCACCAAGCAGTGACTCTCTCTCCATGATGGCATCCTATAGCCCTACCCACAAGGGCTGGTTTGGTGAGAGGGGGGTTCACCAGGGGATTGGGCTGGACATCCTCTTCTGTGGCAGAGACTTTGACACATCTAATCTGTACTCCCAAAATGACACTCAACAACTTCAGGAGGCCAAGTCCCATTATGCCTGTCCCAGGGCCCCCCAGAGGTCCCTGCATGGCTGGGGCTCATACAGCCCCCCTCCACAGAGACCCAGCACTGGCAGCAGAGGGGGGACCAACCAGTGTCAGAGCTACCACGCCCATACCCTGCCCCTGCCCTTGCCCTGCAGAGCACTGCCTGTCTTCAGACCCTGGTGAGTAACAGACAGGGGGAGTGAGGGTGGGACACCCTGGTGGGTGAGACATGGGGAGTGAGAGATGGGAAGAAGGGAGGAAAGGAACACACTGGTGGGAGTCAGGAGTAGTGAGACAGAGACCCTAGTGGGAGGGACCTTGGTGGGGTATAGATTTATATGTGTGCAGATTCCGGGTCAGCTGAGAGCCGCAGGGTCCCAGGGAGGGGAGGATTAGGGGAAACGTGGGACACACCCTCCCCTCTACCATCACCATGTGACACATAACTTATAAAAACACACTGGGTGGGGCATCGTGGCAGCAATACACTATTGGAGTAATGCTTGGGTAAGTCTCAATGGTGTTGAAATTTGATTAGAAAATGTCTATGCATGCCGTGTGTGAGTTTGCACGTCACCACTGTGTGTGCATTTATTTGGTGTGTGTCTGTCCGCTGTGTTTGTGGTGTGTTTTTGTATGTGCTGCTCTGTGTGTCTGTGCTGTACCCGTGGATATGGTATGTGTGTGTTTGTTTTGCCTTTAGTGTCTACAGCAGCCCTCAGGGATATAACGCTACCACAGTGGACAAACCTCGCATGCTTAGAGCCACTATTACATCCAGCCCCTCGGATTCCAACCACCCTGTCCAGCACCAGAGCCAGCAACCCAGACCAAACCAGCAGCAGGTCATTAAGCAGCAGCACCAGAGCCAGCAACCCAGACCAAACCAGCAGCAGGTCATTAAGCAGCAGCACCAGCCAAGTCGCAGTCAAAAGCCTGTCTACCAGCCAAGCTTCAGTCCTACTCCAATCTATAGGAGACTCACAACCTGGCAGCACAAGGACAACACCAATACAGACAACACCGTCAAGACTAACAGCCCTCACAGTAACAGAATCAAGAGGTGAGTGTTTGTGTGAGTTTGAGCATGAAGAGAGAGTTATTCTATGTTAATGCAGTTGTTGTATAGTGCCTGTACCAAATACTTCATTAATGTGTAATTCATTGATTTAGAATCATTTTAGTTCTGTAATATTTAGATATTTTAAGATCTGAGTTGACAGGAGTATTTCTATTGCGTTGATCCAGACAGGAGTTGCAGTGTGTTGAGATTGATTACTGAGTAACTGTACCACTCTGTAATCAGACAGGTGGACATGACGTCCCAGAACGTGTTGGGTCAGCCGCTTGTCCTGGCCTCTCTGCGCGGCCCGCCCTCTCCACGACAGATCCACAAGACAACTAACCTAGAGGAGGAACTGAGGCTCATCATACTGGACACAGAGGACTCAGGGAGGGATGCAGTGAGTTAGGCACACATCAGCTGCGTTTACACAGGCTGCCCAATTCTGATATTTCTTCCACTAATTGGTCTTTTGACCAATCACGTCAGATCTTTTCACAGCAGATATTTTTCAGAGCTGACCTGATGGTCAAAAGACCAATTAGTGAAAAAGAGTGGAATTGGGCTGCCTGTGTAAAGGCTGCCATCTAGAAACATCATAGATGCACAAGTGAGGCGAAAAATAAATGTAGCCAATTCTACACCACAGGTTTAGTTAAACAAGAGCATTGGGAGCTCTGCCTCCGATAAAGATGTCAACAGGTTTTATTTTCTCCCCCACCATTAGTCAAAACCACAGACTTCTCTTTAAAACTTAGTTAAAGGACAAGAAGCACACAATGAAATATACAAACAAAAACAGGTTCTGGGCCAGTGCAGGGTCGAGGGAAGAACTACCTAAACATTCATTCATAATCAAATCAAGAATAATCAAATATATTCTCTCAATGTAGTCAGACAGTAAAAACTAACAACCAGCCACATGACAAGTCACACTCTTACCTGCACCTTCCCAGGTGGATGCACCTCAAACAAAAAAAGAGACTGTATTTAAAGAAATAGAATATAATTACTTTATTTTTCCAGAAGGAAGTTCAGTTGTGGCAAGTTGGATAAGATAAAGATATACTGTATAGTAAACGTATTAACAGCAACATTCACATACTAATGCTTGTGGGATCACTAGACTTTTTCCACATTTTGTTACATTACAGCCTTATTCTAAAATTGATTTCAATAGTCCCCCCCCATCAATCTACACATAATACCCCCTAATGACAAAGCAAAAACAGGTTTAGAAATGTTTGCCAATTCATTAAAAATAAAATACTTAAATATCACATTTGCGTAAGTATTCAGGCACTTTACTAGGTACTTTGTTGAAGCACCTTTGGCAGTGATTACTGCCTCAAGTCTTCTTGGGTATGATGCTACAAGCTTGGCACAATCCTGTCTCTGAGCTCTACGGACAATGCCTTCGACCTCATCGCTTGGTTTTTGCTCTGACATGCACTGTCAACTGTGGAACCTTATATAGACTGGTGTGTGCCTTTCCAAATCATGTGAAATCAATTGAATTTAGCACAGGTAGACTTCAATCAAGTTATAGAAACATCTCAAGGATGATCAATAGAAACAGGATGCACCTGAGCTCAAATTCGAGTCACATAGCAAAGGGTCTGAATACGTATGTAAATAAGGTATTTCTTCTTTTTATTTGAATAAATTTGCAAAAATGTATAAAAACCTGTTTTCACATTATATGGATATTGTGTGTAGATTGATGAGGAAAATGTTTATTTAATCTATTTTAGAATAAGGCTGTAACGTAACAAAATGTGGAAAAAGTCAAGGTGTCTGAATACTTACCAAACGCACCATGAATGTGTATAATTATATATATACAAGATAAATGTAAGTCACAAAAATCTATTTTCATTTATGAGCTGTGCTGATGATGGTACTAAACTTTTAGTGGCTCTTGCTTTTTGGAGGTGAAGACCTGAGTCTGTGCCCTCAGTCAGCCAATGAAATTACAGGATCTATCATTCATTCAGTAGTTTTTTTCTCTCAAAGCAAGGTAGGGTGCACAAGAATATAGAGGCTCATTGTCAGACCTGTAACACACAGATGTTGAATATTCTAACATACTCATAACATACTCATATTCAATGTACTCATTTAACTGACCACAGCTCTGTCCCCTAGTCCTGCCGTCATAGCCTCTCTACAGAGATCAGCCTCAGCAGTGGTCCCCTGGATTCCAGTCTGGCATGTTCCCCTGTCTCTGACTGCCCAGAGCTGGAGGGGCTTGAGGATCTGTCTGCCTCTGAGCTGTCTCTGACAGAGGGCTGGGACCCTGGGCACATCCCCCTACTGGCCCCTGCCTGGGGCATGGAGTGGAGCAAACTTGTCAATGCTGCCAAGGCCTATGAAGGTAGGAGACTGTGTGTGCAAGAAGCATGTCTGTGCTTGAGTTTGCCTATGAATGTTTGTGAGGAGCAAGGCATTTTAGACCAAATTATAATATGCAATGATTTTTTTGTGATATCAGTGAATGTTGCGTTAATTTTTTATGCTTGTAGCGAAGAGGACAGTGGAGCCCATTCCTCCCAGCATGCCCAAGAAGCATGGATCAGAGGGTGGACCTGCTGCTTGCCCACCTAATCACTACCCTCCTCAGGGCTACAATGCCCAGCCCACATTAAGAAGGTACAGTACACACACTCTCTCTCTCTCTCTATGGTCCCATTCCCTTTACTGGACACACACCCATAATGGCTGTACTCCGACTTAATGACCTTAAGTCCTGTAAGATATTAATTATCAAACAGACATGGATAAGTTTGGAGTGTGCCATTTATAGAGTTATGCATTTTAATTCAGCTTCAGCACATTTGTTTTTTCCCTCATGAAGTTTGTGTTGAAGTTATTCTTTATTAACAAGATGTTTTGCTTCTCTAAAGTGAAGTGCCCAGTGATCTGTCAAGACTTCACCACCTGGAGGCGCTGCTGAGACACTTGGAGAGTAACCTGGAGAAGGTGCGACACGTCCGCCTCAGATACACAACCCCCATTTCTCATCATTAAATCAATTTCGACCACTTCACCATCTCTTTTTAAATAACCCCATGACCTCTCTCTCTGTGACGGTCAGGAAAGGGAGGATAAAGTAGCCCTGATGGAGGAAGTGACAATTCTGAGAGAGACCAACCAGCGCCTGTGGGAGGAGTCTCTTTCATCCAACGAACAGCTCCGTAAACTCAGCCTGTTGTTCAACATGGCCCCAGGAATGATGCCTAGAGAGAGAGAATGACCAGCGACACTAAGAAGAGAGAGAGATGATTTGAAAAGAGGAGTAGAGGGAAAAAATGGTTTCAACAAAGATAGTACATTGAAACAGAGTTTACAAATGTAAATTGTCTTCAAAATGTGATCAGAGAAAGAGGACAGATCACGGCGAGTTACCAGAGTTTGCTTGTGGAGGTTACTTATGCTGGGACAGTGACATGTACAAGCTGGCTAAATGCTTGAGTTGTTAGCCAGTTCAGCTTTACACAGTTGGTACGTTTTAACTCCATGACATTGGAATATTTCAGTTGTGTAATTCTCATGTCCTCTCGCCTCTCCTGCTTGTCAAAGCCCATTGGATGAGAAAACCAGAGATCCATCCCCTCTGACCTTCTCCACCAATGGGTACAATAAAATATTTAAGAAGGCACTGCTGAGATTTGAACTCAGGATCTCTTGTATACTAGACAGGTACTTTAAACCAACTAAGCCACAGCACCCATAGCTGTAATTTCTATTGTGGGTATTTTGAATCAACCCAGTAATTTTCATTTAATCCATAACTCTGTCTGCAAAATTACATGTCAAAATAACAGATGTAATTTCCTAATATTGTAATCGATATGGACACCTTAAATTGACTAGCAAAAGGGTTTCTTAAACTATGGTTTGGGAACAAAAGTGGGCCCTGAGCATGTGAGAGGTGTGTAGCGAGTTATGAGTAAACATTTAGTATCATACCCTATTTCTTCTTCATTTGGGTTGTTCGAGGACAGTACATTTCCCATTTGGGTCTTGATTTTAAAAATCATAAGAACCTTTGAAATAGCAGATTAATCAGTTTGTGTAAGTCATTAAGCTACCATGAGCTGGGGGACTTTATCAAATGGCAGAGTTTCTTAGTTTACACAGTAAGTTTAAACTCATTCAAAGTAAGGGCCTTTCGTCATGACATTCTGTATAGCAATGCCGTGACCGGGATTCGAACCAGGATTTCCGAGGCCACAATGCAGAGTACTGACCACTATAAGATCACAGCGAGCTACAGGAGTTTGCTTATAGGGGATATTTATGCTGGGAAAGTGACGTGTACAAGCTGGCTAAATGCTTGAGTTGTTTGCTAGTTCAACTTTACACAGTTGGTACGTTTTAACTCTTTCAAAAAGTGCCCCTTTTCGATGACATTTGAATATCTCAATCGCATATTCCTCACGTCCTCTCCCCTCGCCTACTTCTCAAAACTCATTGGATGAGAAAACCAGAGATCCCTCCCCTCTGACCTTCTCCGCCAATGGGTAAAAAGAAAGGAACTCAGGATCTCCTGTTTACAAGACCAGCTAAATCACAAACCCCACGCGTTGGAGATAATGTCATTTCTATCGCGGGTATGAAAATCTGTCTATTTTGAATCAAATCAGTCTCATTAATTTGACCCATATCTCTGTCTAGCGAAATAACATGTCACAAAACATATGTAATTTCCTAGTATTGGAATCGACATGACACCTTGAATTGACTAGCAACAGGGTTTCTTAAACTATGGTTTGGTACCCAAAGTGGGCCCCGAGCATAAGAGTTTGGTCGCAAGTTATGAATAAACATTTATAATCGCACACTATTTCTCCTCAATTTGGGTCATTCGAGGACAGTACATTTGTCATTTGGGTCTCGAGCTTAGAAATCTTAAGAACCCCTGGGCTAGAGACCTGCTGCTCTGTACCTTGATAGATTGTCTGTTCACATTATTTCTCGTTTAATACATTCGGGTATGAAAAAGCCTAAGTAATAACTACCTGATTGTATTACCAGCGCTTTGAATATACTGCAACCTGAGATTCCCAAAGTCAAGCGATAATAACTTCTAAACGACTACCATGAAGTTTGAGGGCACAGTGGTCTTGACTTTAGATGAAAAACTGAGCCGTGCAATATGACTTTTAGTGTCGTTTTGTTTAAAGAATGATTGTTATATTTGTAATAATCTAAAATAACATATTGCATGTTATCTCAGATGTTCACTTGTTTCATTTGTCTCAAATAATTCAAAGTAGTAACAATTGAATAACTTTAATTTACAGAACATCTTAACATATTTTGACACCACACATAGAAACACTTCAGCAAACTTCCAATTAATTGACAATTTGAATAACTCAATACAATGGTAAGACTTCAGTTCTTACCTGCCTTATAAAAAAAGGAATTTACACAATGTGTAATAGAGTAACAGACATTCCACACATATTAATAAATGCAGTGTGTATAAATAGGTAATAAATAAAATGGTCAGTCCATGGGGCAGTTGATTTATGTGCTGCATACTGTGTTGCCTGGAATTTCTTTGGCCCATATGATAATAAATATAGACTGATTGATGAAATAAAGTTCAGGGTGACATGACTAGTAAAACAGTGCCTTGGCATTATAACCCACGGGAAGACATCACTTCATGTAAATACAAAACTTCCTACTAAAATGGTTCTCAATAATATCTGTAAAACCACATTTGAACATGTTGTATAAATAACTTTAACATGAGTCAGAAAACAAAAAGTAACAGTTAAATGTGGTGTGCTATAGACCAGGGGTTCCCAAACCTTTTCACTCAGGCCCCCCTGTCAGCATTGGGGAACAGCTTATTTTTTGAAATTCTATACATTTTGTCATGGGGTGCAAAGAAAATGTTGCAGTTTTAAGACAAATTATCTTGCAATTCTATACATTTTGCCATGTATTGGAGTGACAAAAAATTACAACAAAATCTATGGGCTAAAAAACCTAAATAAAAAAACATTAGCTGACATGAGCTAGTTGATCTGGACATTTGACAAGTTATAAATAGCTCTATAAGGTATGCAATGACTGACATGACAAGAGGAACTGATGACTCACTACCTCATTTCAGTACCTAATTCTACTATTACAACTTCAAGAGTCAGTTTAAAGTTGGACTGACTTCCTTTAAAAAACATATATAATTTGAGAACCACTGTGCTAGACAGAGATTAAGTGTCTGAGTTTGAGAATATAATTTAAACTCCAAAGAACTTCATAATTAACTCATACGGTTTTTCTTAAATAAACAATATTGTTGGTTTGAATATGGACAGATACAGTATAAATATGGACATCCAATGCTAGATGCATATGGTCAGTGAAGGGTCAGTGTGTGTGGAGGTAGCTACTCTAGGGGCCTCCTCTGGCTGCAGCACACAGGTCTCTCTGGGCCAGCAGCATGTGGAGGGGGCTGGGTACACAGTCCTCTTCCTCCCCGCCTCCCTCCACCAACTCACTCCTCACGTTACGGTTCTGCTGGCGGCTGAAGTGGCGAGCCTTCAGACTGAGAGAGATTACACAAGCTCCTCTGTAAAACTGAGAAATTCCAATTGTAAGTAAAGAGACAGACACAGTAAGAAAGTTACTGACCAGTAGACGTGCCTCTCCTGCTTGGGCATGACGTGCCACAGGCTGGCCAGCTCCTTGGTAACCACGGTAGATGGGGTGCCAGGGTGGGTACTGTTCAAAGACATGACATCTTAGTTACAGACACACAGAGGTACAGTACATCTAGCTGATACACAGGGTTATGGGGATAAAGGTCAGGAGTCACTCACCGGAGGTAGGTCTTCCTGTTGATGCGGCAGAACATTATGAAGCCGTTGACACACTTCTTCTTCAGGTTAAGAGGGGTGCGAGGGGGGCCCTTGGTGGAGGCATTGGCTCTGCGGTGCCGTCCTGTGCTACTGGTCTTTGACTTCAGAGGGACTTGCTGTTGCTTGGGGGTCCATGTGACGTCCCCTTCCTCCCCCTCACTCAGGGAGGACAGCCACCCTCCTCTGCCATGCCTGACTTCAGCTTCACCCTCCGACATCTAGGGGGAATAGTGGCTTTATCATTAAGCTGAACATACTCATTTCCTTAATTGTTTTGCACGATATACCGACACTTCTGGAAAGTAGAACATGAAAAACAGTTCAGTAGTAGAATTTGTATTACTTTCGGTACTGCTGTCAAATGTGTCTCACGGATTAAGCCTGTCTACTAGCACAGCCGACCCCTTATAGCGCGCACCGTACCTGATCCACCTACTCACTGCTAGCCTGCACTGAGAGTCTGGGCTGCATCATTTTAGCTCTGTTTGCAAAACAATGTCCATACAGGCAAGAACACTTTACAATGCAAGATACCTGTAGCTCCCAGCTTTGTAGGCTAACTTTCCTGGCTAGCTGACAGCTAAAGGTAACATCAATTCATTACCCTTATACTTCATTTGTGGTAATATAGAAACAATAACGCAAAAGCTGATTGCCACCAAAAACCTTAATAATTAACTTATTCGGTCTCTCTCACGTCTCTCCCAAAGATGATCTATTGCCTCAGCAAACTGACTCTGCACCAAACCTCTTGCATTGTGAATGATGCCATTACTGGTTAAAGAGACAGCGTACAATTTTTAAATAAAATATGCTACTTCTATGCAAATGTTGTTGATCAGTATAATAAAATAAGTCCCAAATGGAAGGGAACCAAATTGTTTTTCATCTGTAGCCCCATGAAATCAGCAAAAACAACCTCAATAACTCAATGCATGCACACACTCCTATTGAATATGAATTCACCTGTATGGTGGATAGGCCTAGGTTACATCCTGATTTACCCAGTTTATCAATAGAGATGTATCATTTATTGTGATATTGACCTCAAAAGATGCCCAACGATTGAACAGAGCAGTAGCTGAGTTTATCTGTCCGAATCAGGTGCCATTCTGTGACTTTGGCTAATATGTTGTTGTTTTTACACTGTTCTATCGTTTTGGTATCGAGTATTGTGATACTAAACCTGGTATTGATATTGAACACAACACTAGTACCTAACATACTATACACTCAACATTTGTGTTGTGGAAACATGATTCTATGAGGCTTACTGAGTCATTGGGGTCATGGCAGGGCAGGCAGGAGACTTTGGTGTGGGTCGTTTTAGGGGTGACCCAAACATCCTCGAATAGCACTGCAAAAAGATGAGTGTGTGTTGGCCTTTGGCTATGTTTCACTCTCTCTCTCTCGCACCAGGAACTGAAGACGTAAGTAGGAATGTATATGATTAATAGCTGGAGGAATCCTCCCAATCGAGTTACAATTAGGGTTTACAGACTGCACTACTTGGTAGACTACACACTACACCAAGCGTCCCGTAATCTATTTGAAGTCATACACTTCAAATATACTTCAATGGCAGGCAGGGTCTCTTTTGTATCCAACAAAATAAAGCAGCAATACCCTGGTCATTAAGATGATACTAAATCAGCTTAATATTGAGCGTGTGTTATTAAAAGGAGTGTTACCATGGAGCTCCTCCTGGCCCTCAGGCAAGAGGCAGTGGCTGAGGCCCCGGGCAGGGGATGTGAGGAGGGAGGGGCTGAGGTTCAGACTGTCCCCAGTCCCAAACAGAGGCAGCAGGGGGAGCAGGGTAGGGCGTTGGGGCGTGGCAGCAGGGCTGTGGAAGGGCTCCCTTCGCCCTCGCATGGGTGGGATTACCCCAAGCATTTGGTCCTTCAGGAAAAGTGATCCTGGCCTGGAAACACATACAGTTGAAGTCGGAACTTTACATACACTTAGGTTGGAGTCATGAAAAGTCCTTTTCCAAACACTCAACAAATTTATTGTAAACAAAGTATAGTTTTGGAAAGTCCGTTAGGACATTACTTTGTGCATGACACAAGTAAAAAATAATTAAAATTGTTTACAGACAGATCATTTCAGTTATAATTCACTGTATCACAATTCCAGTGGGTCAGAAGTTTACATACACTAAGTTGACTGCCTTTAAACAGCTTGGAAAATTCCAGAAAATGATGTCATGGCTTTAGAAGCTTCTGATAGGCTAATTTACATAATTTGAGTCAATTGGAGGTGTACCTGTGGATGTATTTCAAGACCTACCTTCAAACCCAGTGCCTCTTTGCTTGACATCATGGGAAAGTCATTAGAAATCATCCAAGACCTCAGAAAAAAATTGTAGACCTCCACAAGTCTGGTTCATCCTTGGGAGCAATTTCCAAATGCTTGAAGGTACCATTCATCTGTACAAACAATCGTACGCAAGTATAAACACCACGAGACCATGCAGCCGTCATACCGCTCAGGAAGGAGAAGCTTTCTGTCTCCTAGAGATGAACGTACTTTGGTGCAAAAAGTGCAAATCAATCCCATAACAACAGCAAAGGACCTTGTGAAGATGCTGGAGGAAACAGGTATAAAAATATCTATATCCACAGTAAAACGAGTCCTATATCGACATAACCTGAAAGGCTGCTCAGCAAGGAAGAAGCCACTGCTCCAAAACCGCCATAAAAAACCCAGACTATGGTTTCCAACTGCACATGGGGACAAAGATTGTACTTTTTTGGATAAATGTCCTCTGGTCTGATGAAACAAAAATAGAACTGTTTGGCCATAATGACCATCGTTATGGTTGGAGGAAAAAGGGGGAGGCTTGCAAGCCTAAAAACATCATCCCAACCGTGAAGCACAAGGGTGGCAGCATCATGTTGTGGGGGTGCTTTGCTGCAGGAGGGACTGGTGCACTTCACAAAATAGATGGCATCACGAGGAAGGAAAATTATGTGGATATATTGAAGCAACATCTCAAGACATGAGTCCGGAAGTTAAAGCTTGATCACAAATGGGTCTTCCAAATGGACAATGACCACAAGCATACTTCCAAAGTTGTGGCAAAATGGCTTAAGGACAAAGTCAAGGTATTGGAGGGGCCATCACAAAGCCCTGACCTCAATCCTATAGATAATGTGTGGGCAGAACTAAAAAAGTGTGTGGGAGCAAGGAGTCCTACAAACCTGACTCAGTTACCCCAGCTCTGTCAGGAGGAATGGGCCAAAATTCACCGACTTATTGCGTGAAGCTTGTGGAAGGCTAACCGAAACGTTTGACCCAAGTTAAACAATTTAAAGGCAATGCTACCAAATACTAATTGAGTGTATGTAAACTTCTGACCCACTGGGAATGTGATGAAAGAAATAAAAGCTGAAATAAATAATTATTCTATAATTCTGACATTTCACATTCTTTAAATAAAGTGGTAATCCTAACTGACAAGACAGGGAACTTTTTCTAGGATTAAATGTCAGGAATTGTGAAAAACTGAGTTTAAATGTATTTGGCTAAGGTGTATGCAAACTTCCGACTTCAACTGTATATATGGGTTGAAAACACATTCACATGAATACTATACTAAGTTACACTAAAAAGGGCAAGCATGCGGCTACAGGGATGTAAACCCACCCAGTAATTGGAGTAGTTGGAGTGTCTAGGACCCCGCTCCCTGATGGGATGCTCTCGTTGCCTGTGCGGTCCTCACAAACAAAGCAGTGGCCTCTCTCTGTTGGGGATGGAGTCCACAGAGTCCCACTGCTCCCTGTGGGAGACCAAAAGACAGAGGCATCAACTCAGTAACATTTGTCCCAAACACACCTGTCATGTATAGCCCAGAGAACACTTAGGGACCCTCCAGCCTAACTCACCCTCCAGAGGCGTGCTCAGGGGGAGCAGCTGATTTAGGCTGAAGCCTGAATCCAGGGAGCTCGGCTGGGAGTCACTGTCATACACAGGCCACGCCCCATGGCTATCACTAGACTGGAGCTCTGACCAATCAGAATGCACACCCCACATGGGGACAGACACACCCTCCTCTGGGTAAACTATTTTTCCATTGGCTACAGCTTTGTACAACCTCCTTCTGTTCACCTGAAGCTCTGCCTTCACCTCTGAGTTAAGCAAACAGAAAAGCACCATTCTGGTTAGTGTGATGTTATTACACACAAAACTAGTTTGTAATCATACTTGAAGTAACTAACAGAACTACTCTCGTCACCTTACAACAGTCTTTGACAGTGTTGAACATAATGTCATGGGTAGTTGGGGGGAGGTGTGGGTCTGGTACCTGAGGTGGGGGCAGGTCTCTTGCGGGAACGGCTGAAAAAATATTTGCGCTTGGCCTTTAGAGTGTGAGGGGGGGTGCAGGGATCAGAGAGGGTGTTCTCTTCACTCTCAGACCCTGTACATGCACACACACATACAGTGTAAATGCATTGATATGAAAGTCAGGTACGTAGTCTGTACTTGTCTTGATGCTTGGCTGAGGTTGTACCTGTGTCGGGTTCCTGCTTGGGGATGCAGTGGGGGGGCAAGCGGCTCTGCAGGGTCTGGATCTTACTCTGAAGAAAGTCAAAATAGCGCAGCATGTGGACCAGAGTCTCCTTCTGAAGATAGATTAGAGGTGAGACACACACAGAAACACCCACCACCATAATGTAACCGTACTGTATTCAGACATACTGTAGCCATGCACCCACATACGGACACAAATACTCATACAGGGAATCCATTAATACAATTAAATCAAGATCGTCCGTGCACAAACCTTGGTGAGTCCTCGGCCATTCCTAGGCTTAGATATGGGCAGGAGGCCTGCAATCTCTTTCAGACTGTTGCTCCAGCATGTGCTCCAGTCCAGCTGATCCTTACTGTAATATAATGTACCCATTACTTAGATACAGTAGATCATTTTCATGTCTTCAAGTCTATTTTATCATTCTTATTGACAGTGACGTGCAACAGGCCATTTAAGTAGCTAAAACTACCTTTTCCTGCGAGTCGCGTCTCTGCCTGCGGGTCCTTGTGCCATGCTCAAATCTGCCACAGGGGGCGTCAAAGACGCAAAATGAACGTTCAGTCCCTTGCGCGGTAATGTTAGTTTGCTGGCCAGTTAACTTAGCTAGCTGAAGTTTGCCATCCATCAGCCTAGCTAATTCTTTTCACGCCTTTAACCAACGAGTGTCTGCTTTAACTAAAATATATTAACAATATTAACAATATATTAACAAAGTTACGTTGAGCTAATTGCATAGCAAAATTGATATAACGTTAGCAATCCAGCTAACTTTATGGGTAACTTACCCGTTTTTTGTTAGCGAGGGCGAGCCAATGACTGTATATGAAGGGTGAGCAGAGATAAGCAAGATAAATATACATTTGAATTATTAAACACTATAAAAATATTAATATCTGTGGAAATAATTGTTAGTGACAATTTATGGCCAGTCACTTACCTAGAAGAAGTTTAGCAGCAAAGAGAATGTTGGCTATCTATTTTTTAAATGATTTTTCTCTAGCCAGCTAGTCATGTCACCTCATTGGTTAAGAAAGGACCAATCCCTTCGCACGAGGCAGATCATTGGTTAGACACAGACCTATCCTAGCGGGTACATTGAACGTTCTTAAGACTTTTAAGAAATGTGATTCTAATGCTACCATGCGGAAATATTTTGCCTACATGACAAACCAATCAGTGGTTTGGTTCACTAGATATCAATCAATAAATCAATAATTGATTCATTCGTTCAGCAATGTACAGATATAGATAGAACAATACACACATAAATTCATATTTTTGGGCTAACGTGTGACTTTTTTTTTCAATTCTAGTCTATTGTCATTTTTAGAATTTCTTCCAAATAAACAAGGCACATTTTCAGTCTCATTTTTCCATCAATTGATAGCCTTCTCCTGAATCATTTTCGCGTACAATTTTCACAGCAGGCGGTCGGAGCTCATGCACCAACTGCAGACACAGAACACCGCGTGTGCACTAAAAATGGGGCCATAACGAAACGACGACGATATGGCGGGGGTCAATATGCGATTAGTGCGGACGTTGATAGTTTATTATACCTCAGTGGTTGATAGATTTGATTGGACAGATCCGCCGCAGCATGTATGTCCCAACATGACTGCATGAGTGCTCCATTCAGGTAAAATAGCCTGTATCTTGTTGTTAAATTGTAGCCTATCCTGATGAAATTGTGTTAAATGACAATCATAGATGTCATATATTGTTTCATGTTTATTTGCCCACGCTCGGCTCGAGTCTAAGCAGCAAGTGGCCTCATTAATTCAATCGGTCATGGACGTTATTCTCCATTGCCATACGCTAGCATGGAATCATAAGCACTACAACGCACATAGTTAAGAAAGGCTCTGTACCGGACTGAACTGTTGTGTGAATCTAACGGTTCTTCCAAGTTATGAGAACCACCCGGAAGCCCCGATCTTCTCCAGGCACCAAGCTGCTACTGGGACGCTGCTACCGGCTCCGGATGTCCCGAGTTCGGGTGCTTCTCGTATGCCTATGTGGGATGCTGGCTATAGCTCTGACACTTGGATTTTCTTTCTCGAGTAATGATACAAGCGATGATGATGACAGTATTCATATGGACGATAACACACAATTTCGTGTGCCAGACCTAATAAGGGACAAGGTAGGTGATGGCTCCTGCACTGTAGCCTCCGGTTTTCCAATATTGGACTAAGCCTAAGGAGTAGCCTACTTTTTAGGTGCTGCTGTCTTGCTACAGCCTACATACCCCAGCCAGCTGGAACACTTAACCCAGTATGTTCAACTATATACACTTCACTGATGGCAGACAATTTACCTCAAGTCAGATCTTTGATTGCTCAATAATAACAGTATTTTCTGCCTGGTGACTGACGGTTTTCAAAATGCATATGTGAAACAAACTACTGCAATTGTCTCCTTTCTCCTGCTGTCCTCCTTTTCTGCAGTTGACCCATAACCCCCGTCGGGCCACTGTGGCCCAGATCAAGCGTCTGGTGGGCCAGGTGAATTCAGGTAGACTGTGGTACTCTCTCCTGAGGCCCATCCTGGTAGAGAGACTGCCAGGTACCAGGGGCAGCCGTAGGGTGCGTGAGGTTAGGATCTCTACTGACTCCAGGAAGAGACATCAGGGTAGAACGTCTGTAATTAAAGTGGAACTGGTGTCTCTTTATCCAGTCTTACATGTTATTGTATCAATTTACATTTTGTTTTCTGAAATAAAGTTCTTAGATTAAAATCACACTGTTTTTTTTCTTTGAATGCCACAGCATATCTACAGCCATCTAGAGTTCCTGTCAGCGGGTTGGTCGTTGGAGGTCGACTCCTTCAACTCTGCTACCCCAAAGGGAATAATCACCTTCTCCAACCTGCTGGCAGTCCTGGACCCCTCGGCCCCGCGCCGTCTGCTGCTGGCCTGCCACTACGACTCCAAGGCTATGCTCCCAGCTTCCAAAACCCCCGACGGGCCTCTCAGGAGGTTCCTAGGGGCCAGCGATGCGGCCGTCCCCTGTGCCATGATACTGGAGCTGGTGACTGCTTTGGACGTCCACCTGAAAGTGCTAAAACAACAGGTAAATACTGTCTGCTCTGCTACTGTAGGACAAGGCTACGCTTCAGAGGGCAAGGATGAAAGTGATGACTTGACAGATCCTTTTAAGTTCCTGGTTGCACTGGGAATATAAGTTGTTGGATTTGCGGAAAACTGATGACAGGATGAGGCTTCAGTGTGTGGTTGGGCTACCCTCTGACATGTTTGCCTCTCTCCCGGGATGTCAGACTATTTATAGATCTGGAGTCTGACCCATGCACACACATCAATTATTCAAACATTTATATCCAAATTAAACTGCAGACATTTGTGGGTTGAGGCACAGACATCATTAACACTCACCGGACATCTCTCATGTTGGCATCAAAAGCAATGCATTTTAAAGGATATTGTATGATAGTCACATATTACTCGACCAATATATATTTTTCTAAGCATTTTTGTTATATTACAAGAATATGTATCACTCCAACCCCTGTATCAGTCTTTCTTTCTGTCTGTTTTTCTCTCTGGTAGAAGTCACAGGTGACTTTGCAGTTGGTCTTCTTTGATGGTAATGAGGCGTTTGATCAGCCGAGCCCCTCCGACTCTCTGTATGGCTCACGTTACCTTGCTGAACAAATGTCCCGTACACCTCACCCTCCAGGAGCTGAACATACCACCCTGTTACATGCTTTGGTGAGGCTTTGTTAGTGTTTGTTACAATGTTCCATTGCCACATGCCTTATGTAGTATGCAGTTAAGTGTTCTTCGCTAAGTGTTCTGTATGTTGAATGGCAGGACCTGTTTGTTCTTTTGGATCTGATTGGTGCCCCTGACCCTATGTTTGTCAACCACTTTGACGACACTGTACGCTGGTTTGATGAGCTGATATATGCAGGTACGGCCCCCACCTCTTATCTCAAAATGTATACTCCATATACTGTATCACAAAAATTGCCTATATTGCCAGGTAAATTAATTCATTATTATCACGCTCATTGCTCACTGTAATCGTAATGGGGCAAAAACATATTGTAATGGAGATAGTGAGGTAGAGGGACACTAGAATGACAGAAAGAGCCAGGGAGCAAGGCACAGAGTTTTGTAGGTGGATGACTGACTCATGCAAATACAGGACCAGGCTCTGCAGTGCTGATCTGGCTATAATTCCACTCAGGCACAAGTAATAAGACACCTGAAATGAGCTGTTCTTCCTCCATCATTTTTTCTCTCCTCCCTGCTTACCCCTTCTCCACCCCCCATGGCCCGCGGTGGCTGTCACGTTCGTGTGCTAGAGAGGAGGCTCCATAAGCTGGGTCTGCTGTCCTCCCACCCCAGAGAGGTGAGCTACTTCAGGAAGGACATAAACCTGGGCCCTGTGGAGGACGACCATGTGCCATTCCTCCAGCAGGGTGAGAGAGCACACCCACATAGATAGGCAGATGGTTAGAGGGCACATTTACTGACTAACAAGGATGGACGATTAACAGTACACCATGAATATATAAGTGGATGCTCTTAAGGGGAGGACCATCCTACTCAGTGAATTTAATTTAATTTTCTAGTGAAATATTAAAGATGCACTATGCGGAAATCGCTTGGCTATTTCCTGGTTGCTAAAATTGGAATAGTTCGCCTAATTTCAGTTTATGTCAAATCAAATCAAATATATTTATATAGCCCTTCGTACATCAGCTGATATCTCAAAGTGCTGTAAAGAAACCCAGCCTAAAACCCCAAACAGCAAGCAATGCAGGTGTAGAAGCACGGTGGCTAGGAAAAACTCCCTAGAAAGGCCAAAACCTAGGAAGAAACCTAGAGAGGAACCAGGCTATGTGAGGTGGCCAGACCTCTTCTGGCTGTGCCGGGTGGAGATTATAACAGAACATGGCCAAGATCTTCAAATGTTCATAAATGACCAGCATGGTCAAATAATAATAAGGCAGAACAGTTGAAACTGGAGCAGCAGCACGGCCAGGTGGACTGGGGACAGCAAGGAGTCATCATGTCAGGTAGTCCTGGGGCATGGTCCTAGGGCTCAGGTCCTCCTGAGCCCTATGTGAAGTATAGTGTAGAGCCCTCAAACTCAACTCTGGACCTCAAAGCAATTTCCACTGCAATGTGCACTTAATTATCAGGTAGAACAGAAAACCAGCAGGCTCCGGACCTCGTAGGGTAAGAGTTGAATACCCCTGGTGTAGAGAATCATTGTACCATATAAACTGTGGTGAAATATATTTTACATAAACAAAAACATTATATTTTCAGCTGTTTAAAGATCGTGTACAAAACCTAAAGTAAAAGATGCAAAAAGCATAGAAATTGCGCATATAGAACAGATCTACTGCTTCTTAGAGTATGACATATCTATAACTCACATTTCTATGAAATGTTTGTCAAGTCACCCAAATAGATACATATTGCAAGATCTCCTTTTTAGGTAAAACTATACTAAATATATTCACGTCACCAAATGACTGATTAAAACACAGTTTTGCAATGAAGGTCTACAGTAGCCTGTAGGGTAGCACCATAGTGTAGCAGAACAGCTAGCTTCCATCCTCCTCTGGGTACCTTGACTTCAATACAAAATCTAGGAGGCTCATGGTGCTCACCCCCTTCATATACTTACACAGTAATTATGACGACTTCCGGGGGACGTCCTCCAACCTATCAGAGCTCTTGCAGGATGAACTGACATGTCCATCCAATCAAAGGATCAGAGAATGAATCTAGTAGTGAAAGAATAAGCTACAGCTAGTTAGCACTGCAGTGCATAAAATGTGGTGAGTAGTTGCCTCAAAGAGAGAGAAAGACAATAGTTGAACAGTTTTGAACAAATTCATTTTGTACAAAATTAAGGAGAAGCAGCAGAGCGAAATATTTTTATATTTTTAGCTAGCTGGCTAAGGCTATCCGAACTGTCCAATTCAAGGTGAGCTTTCGGTTTTATAAGTGTATTGTCACTGGGCCCCGCCAGTGTAACTACTAAACTGCTCGTTGTACACTACTGTGTGATTGTACAAATGGATTGGATTGTGGGTTTACTAATGCGTTAGTTATAGTAGCTATGTTGACTATGAAGTTAGATAATATGGTGACAACAATGTAGGCTGTGTGTAGCAGCTATGGTATGACAGCTATTGTGTTGTGCACTGAACTCCACAAGTGAAGGGAAAATATGAGAAGAGAGCGTGTAAATGTGATGATGCTGTTTGTGTGGCTGCTATGAAAGTGAACTGTGTGTGCTTATACGGGCACAAGGCGAGACCCAGATGCAGACACGGGAGGCAGATGGTTTAAGTCCTTGATATTTATTATATCCAAAAGGGGTAGGCAAGAGAATGGTCGTGGAAAGGCAAAAAGTCCAAATCAGTTCAGAGTCCAGGACGTACAGTGTGGCAGGCAGGCTCGAGGTCAGGGCAGGCAGAATGGTCACGCAGGCGGGTACAGAGTCCAGAAAACAGGCAAAGGTCAAAACTGGGAGGACTAGTAAAAGAGAATAGAAAAGGCAGGAGCATGGGAAAAACACACTGGTTGACTTGGAACATACAAGACGAACTGACACAGAGAGACAGGAAACACAGGGATATATACACCAGGGATAAAAAGTGACACCTGAAGGAGGTGGAGACAATAACAAGGACAGGTGAAACTGATCAGGGTGTGACAGTGCGGCTGAACAGGGGTGTATTTATTCCGCTAATTCTGTTGCAAAATGTTTCTTAAATGGAAGAAAACGGAATGAAACGGGGATGGATCTACCTGAATTTGTCCACTAGAAACTCTTGTTTTAGTTTTGCAACTGTTTGGACTAATGATTGCACCCTAGATCAGCTATATGCAGGCAGTACTCCAATTTGTCTTTCGACCTTTGCACCTACGTTATAAACTTAATTTGTAGGCTAGGTTGTAACAACCTCATGCTGGGTATAGGGCAAATATGAGTATCATGTAGTAGCCTAAACATATCAATGTTACATTGAACTGGGTGAATGGAATATGAAAGACAGACAGTCATCCAATATGCTGTAATAGAAATAAGGCCATGCTCATTAAAAAACCCCGCCTCTGATATCTACACCGCTGATTAGACTATGACCTTATGACTGTACTGTATCTGCAGAGAGTTCTCCCTCTGCTTTAGTTTTATCCCTGGAGAACTTAATCTACCATCTGCCTTTTTGATCTCTCCGTCTATTAACCTCTGTCATCCCCTACACTCTACCCTATCTCATTTGTCTTCTCCCCTCCCCTATCTCTCTGTCATCCCCTACACTCTACCCTATCTCATTTGTCTTCTCCCCTCCCCTGTCTCTCTGTCATCCCCTACACTCTACCCTATCTCATTTGTCTTCTCCCCTACACTCTACCCTATCTCATTTGTCTTCTCCCCTCCCCTGTCTCTCTGTCATCCCCTACACTCTACCCTATCTCATTTGTCTTCTCCCCTCCCCTGTCTCTCTGTCATCCCCTACACTCTACCCTATCTCATTTGTCTTCTCCCCTTCCCTGTCTCTCTGTCATCCCCTACACTCTACCCTATCTCATTTGTCTTCTCCCCTACACTCTACCCTATCTCATTTGTCTTCTCCCCTTCCCTGTCTCTCTGTCATCCCCTACACTCTACCCTATCTCATTTGTCTTCTCCCCTCCCCTGTCTCTCTGCCATTCCCACCCACTCCCCTCTATGCCCGCAGGGGTTCCAGTCCTACACATGATCACAACGCCCTTCCCCTCCTTTATGCACACTCTGGAGGACACAGCGGAACACATCCATTCTCAGACTATCGAGAACCTCACCAAGGTGCTAGTGGTGTTCCTTGCTGAATACATAGGACTCTGACTGACGTTTCCTCCCTTTACTGTTGCTCATAGACATGTATCCTTTAGACTTTATGCCACAATCACCCAGCTGCATTTTATAATACCAGCCACTCTCCCACATAATCAATTTACAATCATCAAAGTCCTATCATACCATGTCTTTTCTCTACATCACCTATATCTCTCGTTCTAGAATCTATACCCTAGTAGTCTTGTTGTTTAAAAAAAAAAATCCATTCTGGAGCCATACTAGAAAATGGTTGAAATTAGGATTGTGATTATAGTGGCCTTTTAATATACCCTGTCCCTCTCATTCCCATAATCCATGTGGAACTCAGACTTATGCAAAAACAGAATGACGAACTTGATTAGGTGCCTTTTCTCAATACGTTCAGTAAATGAGGTTGTGAACACTAGAGTATATAGTGTTTCCCAATGAGGGAAGTTCAAGCTAGATCATGTGGGTAAAAAAAGATTAAAATGCTAAATAAAGAGGTGATATACAGACATTACTGTACATATTTGTTCCCCAAAAATCACTTATATGTTTAGGACAGACAGTCCAGTAATAATATAGCAATAAACATGTGCTATGGGAAGTGCTAGATTATATGGGATATAATTGTGTATTAACAGTGCCTTCAGAAAGTATTCACACCCCTTGACTTTATTCACATCTTGTTGTGTTACAGCCTGAATTTAAAATGGATTGTTGCCACTAGCCTACCTACAATACCCCATAATTTCAAAGTGGAATTAGATTTTTTGAAAATGTTGCAAATGAATTACAAATGAAAAGCTGAAATATCTTGAGTCAATAACTATTCAACCCTTTTATTATGGCATAAATACGTCGCATGGACACACTCTGTGTGCAATAATAGTGTTTTACATGATTGCTGAATGACTACCTCATCTCTGTGTCCCACACATACAATTATCTGTAAGGTCTCTCAGTCAAGCAGTGAATTTCAAACACAGATTCAACCACAAAGACAGGAGGTTTTCCAATGCCTCACAAAGAAGGGCACCTATTGATAGAAGGGAAAATACAATTTAAAAAATACATTGAATATCCCTTTGAGCATGGTGAAGTTATTAATGACACTTTGGGTGGTGTATCAATACACCCAGTCACTGTAAAGATACGAGCTTCCTTCTTAACTCAGTTGCCAGAGAGTAAGGAAACCGCTCAGGGATTTCAACATAAGACCAATGGTGACTTTAAAACAGTTACAGAGTTTCTTTGGGGCTGTGATAGGATAAAACTGAGGATGGATGTATCAACAACGCTGTAGTTACTCCACAATATTAACCTAATTGACAGAGTGAAAAGAAGGAAGCCTGTACAGAATAAAAATATTCCAAAACATGCATCCTGATTGCAACGAGGCACTAAAGTAATAATGCAATGAAATGTGGCAAAGCAATTAACTCCTTGTTCTGAATACAAAGTGTTATGTTTGGGGCAAATCCAATATAACACATTACTGAGTACCACTCTCCATATTTTCAAGCATAGTGGTGGCTGCATCATGTTATGGGTATGCATGTAATTGTTAAGGACAGGGGAGTTTTTCAGGATAAAAAGAAACAGAATGTAGCTAAGCACAGGAAAAATCCTAGATGAAAACCTGTTTCAGTCTGCTTTCCACCAGACACTGGGAGATTAATTCACCTTTCAGCAGGACAATAACCTAAAACACAAGGCCAAATCTACACAGGAGTTGCTTACCAAGATGACAGTGAATGTTCCTGAGTGGCCGAGTTAAAGTCTTGACTTAAATTTACTTGGAAATCTATGGCAAGGCTTGAAAATGGCTGTCTAGCCATGATCAACAACCAACTAGACAGAGCTTGAATATTTTTTTTAAGAATGTGAAAATATATAATACATATACAGTGGAGCAAAAAATATTTAGTCAGCCACCAATTGTGCAAGTTCTCCCACTTAAAAAGATGAGAGAGGCCTGTAATGTTCATCATAGGTACACTTCAACTATGACAGACAAAATGAGAATAAAAGAAATCCAGAAAATCACATTGTAAGATTTTTAATTCATTTATTTGCAAATTATGGTGGAAAAAAAGTATTTGGTCAATAACAAAAGTTTATCTCAATACTTTGTTATATACCCTTTGTTGGCAATGACAGAGGTCAAACATTTTCTGTATGTCTTCACGAGGTTTTCACACACTGTTGCTGGTATTTTGGCCCATTCCTCCATGCAGAGCTCCTCTAGAGCACTCCTCTAGGACTTTCAACTCCCTCCAAAGATTCTCTATGGGGTTGAGATCTGGAGACTGTCTAGGCCACTCCAGGACCTTGAAATGATTCTTACGAAGCCACTCCTTCGTTGCCCGGGCGGTGTGTTTGGGATCATTGTCATGCTGAAAGACCCAGCCACGTTTAATCTTCAATGCCCTTGCTGATGGAAGGAGGTTTTCACTCAAAATCTCACGATACATGGCCCATTCATTCTTTCCTTTACACAGATCAGTTGTCCTGGTCCCTTTGCAGAAAAACAGCCCCAAAGCATGATATTTCCACCCCCATGCTTCACAGTAGGTATGGTGTTCTTTGGATGCAACTCAGCATTCTATGTCCTCCAAACACGACGAGTTGAGTTTTTACCAAAAAGTTCTATTTTAGTTTCATCTGACCATATGACATTCTCCCAATCTTCTTCTGGATCATCCAAATGCTCTCTAGCAAACTTCAGACGGGCCTGGACATGTATTGGCTTAAGCTGGGGGACACATCTGGCACTGCAGGATTTGAGTCCCTGGCGGCGTAGTGTGTTACTGATGGTAGGCTTTGTTACTTTGGTCCCAGCTCTCTGCAGGTCATTCACTAGGTCCCCCCGTGTGGTTCTGGGATTTTTGATCACTGTTCTTGTGATCATTTTGACCCCACGGGGTGAGATATTGCGTGGGGCCCCAGATCGAGGGAGATTATCAGTGGTCTTGTATGTCTTCCATTTCCTAATAATTGCTCCCACAGTTGATTTCTTCAAACCAAGCTGCTTACCTATTGCAAATGCAGTCTTCCCAGCCTGGTGCAGGTCTTCAATTTTGTTTCTGGTGTCCTTTGACAGTTCTTTGGTCTTGGCCATAGTGGAGTTTGGAGTGTGACTGTTTGAGGTTGTGGACAGGTGTCTTTTATACTGATAACAAGTACAAACAGGTGCCATTAATACAGGTAATGAATGGAGGACAGAGGAGCCTCTTATAGAAGAAGCTCTCTGTGAGAGCCAGAAATCTTGCTTGTTTGTAGGTGACCAAATACTTATTTTCCACCATAATTTGCAAATAAATTCATTAAAAATCCTACAATGTGATTTTCTGGATTTTTTTTTCTCATTTTGTCTATCATAGTTGAAGTGTACCTATGATGAAAATTACAGGCCTCTCATCTTTTTAAGTGGGAGAACTTGCACAATTGGTGGTTGACTAACTAAATACTTTTTTGCCCCACTTTAAATATAATACAATCCATGAGTGCAAAGCTCTTAGAGAGACTGGGTAAGAAAGACAGCTGTAATCGCTGCCAAAGGTGCTTCTGCAAAGTATTGACTCGGGTGTGAATTCTTATGTAAATGAGATATTTCTGTATTTCATTTTCAATACATTTGCTCAAATTTGTCATTATGGGGTATTGTGTGTAGATGGGTGAGAAAATCCCTCGATTTAATCCATATTGAATTCAGGCTGTAACACGACAAAATATGAAATAAGTCAAGGGGTATGAATACTTTCTGAAGTATCTTCTAGTAGCTTATGCAAGTAATACCAAGTTATGCTTCCGATTTTACATAGACCCAACAGTTCCAACTCTGTTTGTTGAAATACATGTACTATATATTAGGATGAAGATAAAGATTAATCAAATGTATTGGTATGACTTTGTATATTGAGCATTACGATATGTAGAGATATTTATCTAGAAGTAATACTATGTTCAGTGCCAATGTGTCACATATTATTTGTATACTGAAAGAGTCGCATCCACCAGTTAACTGGTCAAAAAGCGATAATAACAAAATTGAATTATTATTAATTGATTATTGTGTACTGTATGCATCCACTATTGTAGCACAACAATGGCTTTCACATGATCTCCGCCAGCAGAATCTAATAATGCATAATAAGAAACTATTTTATGCGCAATACTTGCTACAGCGAACTCAGTGACAACATTATTATACTGAATGAACCAGACTGTGTGAATGGATGCTGTAACTGTCACAGTGTTGTTACATAGCCTGGCTGACAGTCTATTTCTGCTAGCCAACATGTCCTATAATTGTTTTGCCGAAAGAAACAAAACACTCAGAATGGTTCATGCACAACGGGCTTCCATTGGAGTCATGCCATCTCCTATGTGAAAGATTGATTGAGGCTATTCTGTACCTCAACCCTCAACCCAATATTCTATTGCACTACTTTCTGACATCGACTCATATTTTAATTATGTTTGTATTATTATTGAACTGTATGAAAAATGTATATGAAATGAATGATTGCTTGCATAGAATTCCACACAGAATGTTTTCCTAAATAAAGATTATAAACTTGTTTGATTTGTTTAATTTCATGTGTGAGAAATGTGTTGAAACATGTTAAGTTCACCCCAACGTTTGAGCCTGTACTAAACTGACAACGTAATTGTGAGGTGAGACATCCAAGCCAATAGAGGGCAGTGTAACTAGCACCCATCGCAACAGCTCCGCCGCCTTTGGCTTTCGTAACATAAACATTTAACCACAAGAGTTTCTAAACTCAGAGGCGCAACATCGCGAAACTTCCGGGAACGCTTGCGAAACAGACTAGACCTGGCTTTCGCAAAGGTATCGTAGCAATAACCATCTTAATTCCATTGAAACTAAATAAACGAAAGATCATTTTAGTGCTACGATGCTTTTGGGGAAATCAGCCCAGGCCGGGGTTTGAGAAGTGAAAAATTAGTTGTTCCTTTTCTCGAAATCTAAAGGCACAACGTGGATTTGAGCCAATACCTCAACGAGTTTAACATGTTATTACGCCAACCTCGTGAAAGTGACAAACTGACACGTTTTCATCTTCATCAAAAACAACTTTATATGGACCTTTGATTTGACGGTCTTTGTCAGTCCTACTTTTCGGTACCTTTTCTGTCCCCAGGAAATATCAGTTCTTATTTAGTGTAATATGTGGATTCCAGAAGGCTTTAAATATAAGGCCTGGTGTCCTTAACCTTAAAAAACATACAAATATGGATCCTGAAAAGGAGTTTTATGCAAGTTTTTTTTGTCAGTGGATGTTGGCGTTTTTGCCATGTCCCCAGTTATCTACTTACACAATAAATATGCCATAAAATAATACACATTTTACGTAATACACACGTTCTTCCTTATGTTATAGTCCTAGTTAAAGTCTCTTTCATCAATAAAGTATTTTTCATAATTATTTTATTTAAGATTTTCCGAATCACTTTCCCTGTTAGTTTGTTGAAATTCTCCATTTAAGAAAACAACCCCTTCCTACAGTGACACCACATTTAGGAAGTGTCGTAATTTCTTTGGTGGGAAAACAATTTTGCAAAACTCAATAAATATAAATAAATACTCAGTTGTTAGTCCGTATGTCCCACTCAAATGTCCACTATGTTAGGCTAAATTATGGAGAAAATGTAAACATGTTTGATAGAGAAGTTAAAATCCTGTTCATGTGTTCACATTTTGCTTGCCAGCTCAATCTTGCTCACTCACAGAGCTATGGCTAATTTAGGCTCAAAATTCCCACCCAGTTAGGATTATGCGCCTAACAAATTGGAAAATGCACCCAATATTTTTGTAAGTGCCTGAGCTTGACCAATTTGTTTTTCTGAAAGTCAAACATGCCCATTTTCTCTTAGAATACTATTTAAAATACATATATTGGGTTTTTTTCTCCAAAGGTTTTGAGGTCCACATGGTACCGCAAGAGAGGAATGACCCTCCTGCATATGACGTATTTGTACGCATGAGTTTAGCTAGCAAATGTCGCCGTGACATCGCCTAGAAGTCTGATATGGGGAAGCAGTTCTGGCCTATCTTCATACTATACTGTCTTTGATACATAGCTAACATGAGTTATCATAAAGGTCGTGCTGTGTTAGCTAGCTAGTGTTTAAGCAATATGTTCCTCAAACGGTTTAAGTGGTAAATAGGTTATTAACGGGAGTTTCACACTTGATATGAAACGCATTTCACTATCAAATACAGGCAAAGTTACTATATTTTCGAAGTTGACACTGACTGTGAAGGTAGGTTAGTTTGCTGGTTAGCTAGCTAGCAGTTCTAGCCCAGTAAATTCGACTAGCTAGCTAGTATATAGCTACATGACTTTAAACCATATTGTGGTGTTTTAGTATCAGCCTGTATGTGGAATGTCTTGTAAAGTGTTCAACTTTGTGGTTTGTGTAGGTTAGCGACGAGCTATACGTTTTATTGATGTGACTCACTAATATAATACTGTTCCTGTAACGTTACTGTCCACTGCCTGGGATGAGTTCGGGTCCCTGACTGTCCAATCTGAGTTTATTTATCATCAGGGATATTGGTTTCATAGGCTATCATCATGAAGCTAATCAAATCTTCAGAAACACACCTATAATCATAAGATAATATAATGACAACTAACATGGCCAGATATAATTGTTTCACCAGCCACTATGATGTCTTTCTCCCATAGGTGTAGGAGACACTTCGTCTACACCCTTATGCATGTGTTGTGACTGAGGCTGCTTCATTCTCTGTCTTCTGGTAGGTCGTCTTCCCTGGTCATCTGTGTTGCTGTTGCCCTGTGTTCCACACCATGGCACGCCACAGTAAGCTGCAGAAACAGGTGTTGTCTCTGTTCCGCCAGTTCCTGCGTGCTGGCCAGGACAAGCCAGGCTTTCTACCCAGGATCCGGGATGAGTTCCGGGAGAACTCCAGCATCAAGAAGACTGATGTCATGCACATAGAATATCTTTACCGGCGCGGACAGAGACAGCTAGACCAGCTGAAAGATGTGAACACAAAGCAACTAGGAACTTTCTCCAAACCCAAAGCAGAGAGATGACCAAAACCATTTCCTTCTCTACCTCTAACTGGATACGGGGGCATGCGCTATGTAATTACATTAATCATTCACTAGTCAGATTACTACTCCTTTCAATCTGCAGCTAAGTGCAGTCATTGTCCTAAGCAATGGCCATGGATCTGAACTGTATGACATCACTATTGTCCTCTGTCAGAGAGGTGGACACCACTGATGAGGATGTACATTTGAAAACAGTCTCTGGCCAGTGAGTTTGTTGGGTTGAGCAGACCAGTTGCTCTGGTCATTGTTGTAAAATACTTTCATCTAGCTACATTAACCTGTTGAGTGTTTTGGATTTAAAGATGATATCATCAGTATGAGAAGTGAATTTGACTATTATTTTAAGTCTAGCTAATACTAGTATATGCTTACATGTCACAAGAGCTCAAGTAATGGCATTATATAATGCTTATGAAATGTACGGTAAATAAACATGTATGGTCACATATACCAGATAGGTGAAGTGAAATATGTTGTTTTATAGGGTCAGCCATAGTAGTATGGTCCCCCTGGAGCAAATTAGGTTTAAGTGCCTTGCTTAAGGGCACATAGACAGGTTTTTCACCCTGTTGTCTTGGGTATTCAAAACAGCGACGTTTCATCAGCTGGCCCAAAGTTCTAACTGCTAGTCTACCTTCCACTCACAGGTGGCATCACACAAATTAGAAATGCCTGAGTAATTTAGATATTGACTGTCAACCAGAAAGTAGCTCAAGCTAACAGCCCAATCCCAAATGGAACCCTTGACCCTACTCCCTATGCACTTGTGGAAATCTGAAATTATTTGGTTGGTATAAGCAATATGGTGAAACTTCAACCTAGCATATGAGAGGGCAAGGTGCAGCTATTAGCATATTAGTTGCACCTGTTAAATCCTCTCAGATCTCAAGTGTGTAGGGTTTACTATAGGGGGATATCTCAATTGCATTTCCTTGACTCCTCCTGTCCTCTCACCTCATTCTCAAAACCCATTGGAGGAGAAGGTCAGAGGGGTGTGAGGAGAGAGGACATGAGGAAGAAATGCAATTCAGATTCTCCCTAGGGGTCCATTTGAGATTGGGTCATAATCTTGACAGCTCAATTATGTAAGGCTCTCGCTTTAGCCGCTAGGTGGCAGTAATATGGGTACATCTCAGCACATGAACTAGAAGCAGAAGCAAAGATGGTGGACAAATGAAAGATGCCGTTTTCTCATTGAGAAAATGGTCAGTCCCGGTCTGCTTAACGGGTTGACTCTAGGCACCAATGCATTAGCAGCTGGCTCTGGTCTGTTTATTTCAGGGATGGGCAACTGGTGGCCCCTTTAATGTCCCCCAGATCAACCCCCCCCCCCCGTCTAAATTTATCATGGTTGAATTACTTTGTTAGTAATCTCACTAAGATATCATATTAAAAACTGCAAACATTTCTCTCCACCCTATGGCAAAATGTGTAGAATTGCAGGAAATTAGCTGTAAAACTGTGGCACCTCATGATGAATTCAGATTTTTTTGTGGCTCCCCACCCCCATCAAAGTTTCCCATCCCTGGATTAGTTAATTGACTGTGTAACACTGTATAGGACCACCTGCTCTTTTCATGACATAGACTGACCAGGTGAATCCAGGTGGAAGCTATGATCCCTTATTGATGTCACCTGTTAAATCCATTTCAATCAGTGTAGATGAAGGGGAGGAGACTTTTGAAATAAGGATGTTAAGCCTTGAGACAATGGATTGTGTTTGTGTGCCATTTAGAGGGTGAATGGGCAAGACAAAAGATTTAAGTGCCTTTGAACTGGGTATGATAGTAGGTGCACCGGTTTGAGTGTGTCAAGAATAGCAACGCTGCTTTGTTTTTCACACAACAGTTTCCTGTTTGTATCAAGAATCCAACCAACTTGACATAACTGTGGGAAGCATTGAGGTCAACATGGGGCCAGTATTCCTGTGGAACGCTTTTGACACCTTGTAAAGTCCATGCCCTGATGTATTGAGGCTGTTGTGACTACAAAAGAGGGTGCAACTCAATATTAGGAAAGTGTTCATAATGTTTTGTACACTGTGTATATAGCCTTAAGGTAGATATAATTGTTGTCTATCCATTGTATGTTGTCTTTGTCTATTTTCTAATATGATACATATTGCCTTTTAATTATTGTAATGAATGTATATTAAAAGCAGTGGTGGAGAAAGTACCCAATTGTCATACTTGAGTAAAAGTAAAGATACCTTAATAGAAAATGACTCAAGGTAAAGTGAAACTCTCAGTAAAATACTACTTGAGTAAAAGTAAAAAAATATTTTGTTTTAAATATACTTACGTTTTAAAAGTAAATGTAAATGCTGAAATATACTTATTCAAAAGTAAACATAATGATTTTAAATTCCTTACAAGGTTTCACAAACTCTCTGCACGTTGTATTTTTTGCCCTAGCACTACACAGCTGATTAAAATAATCAACTAATCATCAAGCTTTGATCATTTGAATCAGCTGTGTTGTGTTAGGGGAAAAAGCTAAACGTGCACATGAAAAATGCTGTATTAAGCATACCAGACTACATGATTTTCTTGTGTTTTTTAATTTATGGATAGCCAGGGGCACACTGCAACACTCATCATTTACAAACGAAGCATTTGACCAGAGATCTTTTCTTGATAAGTGCATGATTTGGACCATTTTCCTGTCCTGCTAAGTATTCAAAATGTAATGATTACTGTTGGTTGTGAGGGAAAATGTATAGAGTAGAAAGTACATTATTTTCTTCAGGAATGTAGTGGAATAAAATTAAAAGTTCTTAAGAATATAAATAGTAAAGTACAGATACCCAAAAAAACTACTTAAGTAGTACTTAAGTATTTTTAAGTGCTTCACACCACTGATTTAAAGGGAGACTGTTCTGATGCTTTTTAGGCAAATTATTGAACACAAGATAACTCATGTCTTCATTCATATGACCTAGACTTCATACATCAGGTTTTTGCCAAAAGATAGAGTGGGTTGTGATTTAGGGACATTGCCATGTTTCATTCTGTCCATAGCACAATGCATGATACATGCATGTAAGTGCTACATGAAAAATTGAAGAGCAGCATGAACACAAGACTACAGCACTAAACATCATATGCTCTTAAAATAGTCTAAAGAACACAAGACTACAGCACTAAACATCATATGCTCTTAAAATAGTCTAATGAACACAAGACTACAGCACTAAACATCATATGCTCTTAAAATAGTCAATGAACACAAGACTACAGCACTAAACATCATATGGCTCTTAAAATCATATGCTCTAAAATGAACACAAGACTACAGCACTAAACATCATATGCTCTTAAAATAGTCTAATGAACACAAGACTACAGCACTAAACATCATATGCTCTTAAAATAGTCTAATGAACACAAGACTACAGCACTAAACATCATATGCTCTTAAAATAGTCTAATGAACACAAGACTACAGCACTAAACATCATATGCTCTTAAAATAGGCCAATGAACACAAGACTACAGCACTAAACATCATATGCTCTTAAAATAGGCCAATGAACACAAGACTACAGCACTAAACATCATATGCTCTTAAAATAGGCCCTTGAACACAAGACTACAGCACTAAACATCATATGCTCTTAAAATAGGCCAATGAACACAAGACTACAGCACTAAACATCATATAGGCCAATGAACACAAGACTACAGCACTAAACATCATATGCTCTTAAAATAGGCCCTTGAATGAACACAAGACTACAGCACTAAACATCATATGCTCTTAAAATAGGCTAATGAACACAAGACTACAGCACTAAACATCATATGCTCTTAAAATAGGCTAATGAACACAAGCCTACAGCACTAAACATCATATGCTATTAAAATAGGCTAATGAACACAAGCCTACAGCACTAAACATCATATGCTCTTAAAATAGGCCAGTGAACACAAGACTACAGCACTAAACATCATATGCTCTTAAAATAGGCCAGTGAACACAAGCCTACAGCACTAAACATCATATGCTCTTAAAAAAGGCTTGACTACACACACTTATATGTGATCTGAAATCACTAGAAGAAGTGTATTTTGCAGGTGTAAATGCAGGTGTCACTCTTTCATGCATGGCCTCTTTCTTCTGCACCTGGACACTCAGTGCTCCAGTGTCCTTGCATGAAGCCATGCCCCTCTAGTACCCCTCAGCCCTCATCCAAGATTAAAGGCAGACAGACAAACACAAAAGAGAACAAAGCCCTCCTTCCCACACAACCTACAACAGAGAGGACTTATACCTGAGGCATTTGGGACAGAAACGAAGGAGAGAGGAGAACATACATTGTATGTTGGTTGTCTGAAAAATATACTTAGTTAATCACTTGGTAAACTCCTTATAAGAGTATCATCAATAAGCTGTGAACCACTTCAAACGCCACATTTGCAATCAGATGTCGCAGGGATAAATACCATGCAAAACTTTCTCTAAAAGGAATTGAGCTGTTGAATAAGAAGTCGTTGTGTTTTAATCAGTTTACAGTCCAGATCCAGTGTTTTAATCAGTTTATATATTTGCATATCAATAATATATTGAAGAACACCAGTCTCACTGCCCAGTGAGGAGGAAATGCTAGATTGAACGTTGATTACAGGTTGGAGGACCTGAATAGAAAAGCTTCTAAAATCAAGAAATTATTATTACACCAATCAAGGTATGCTTGCACACATGGGTTTTATCCCTCTGATCTCACCCTGCCTCTCCCTGCCTCTCCCCTCTCTCTCTCTCCATGCCTCTTTCTCTTTGCCTCTCTCCCCCTCTCTCTCTCTATCTCTCTCTCTCTCTTCCTGCTTCCTGCTTCGCTCGCTCCCTCTGCCTCTCTCTCTCTCTCTCTCTCTCTCTCTCTCTCTCTCTCTCTCTCTCTCTCTCTCTCTCTCTCTCTCTCTCTCTCTCTCTCTCTCTCCTGCTTCTCTCTCTCACTCCCTGCCTCTCCCTCTCTCTCTCACTTTCTCTCACACACACACACTTAAACAACGAATATATTTAAGTCTGTGATGGAAACATTTACGGATCAGATTGCTTCTCCACATCTCCCCCATCTCCATGGTCACTGATCATCAGATCCTCGGAAATGTGTACCCAGCGCAGGTAGGCTACCTGGAACCGCAGATCAAGTCTCACCATGACGATGGGCAAAAACTATTTGAATAAATTGTGGAATCATCGGATTAATCAAGATATATAAAATCAGGTATGTTTTTTCTAATATATGAAATTAATAAATGATATTAATTATCAAAGAGCCTTATGAACATTTCATGTAACAAACAAAAAAATCAAAATTATGAGAAGTGTAGGCTTTTGTGATGTTTTTGATTTTCAGGCATAGTAAAGAGCTCTAGTGGTTCATGATGGTTTTACTTTACACGACAGATGTCAGTAAATGTATATACACATTTTGAGAAAAGATGGAAAAATGATTTGCACTTGTTGATTGGAAACAATGCCAATACCAAATGAATTGCCCACTGGTACCGATATCTTGTTCACAGACCAGTGCAGGATTCCAGAGTCTTACACAGTGACCAAACAGTCAGGAGTTCTCTTCTAGTGGGCACATCATCACACAGCTGACAATCTGTGAAACTGTTCATCAGATTCGGAACTCATAAGGAACGTGAATGACCACTCAGGACATTACACCACATTGAGAGCTCTGGATGGACCAACCATCAACGTCCTCTGGCCTTGGGGGCCAGCTGTGTGTAGGTTCTCTGTGTGGGTACCCAGTTTGCTTTAGCACATTAGGGCTTGTTAAGCGTGTTGTGTGTGTGTGTGTGTGTGTGTGGTAGTTTGGTGTGTGTAATGTATGTGTAGTGAGTGATCTGAGTGGTGTTAATAAGCAGGCTCAGACAGGCAGTGTATGTTAGTGCAGTGGTTCGTGTATCTGTGCCGGGCCAGCTGCACTCATGGCTCGTAAACGGGATGGTGGCTGCTGCCCCCTGCCCCTCAATGAGGACAATGCCCGCTTCTGCCTGCTGGCAGGGCTCATCTTGCTCTATCTGCTGTGTGGGGCAGCTGTGTTCTCCGCCCTAGAGCGTCCCTCTGAGCTCCGCGCCCGCCTCCTCTGGGACCAGCAGCTGGCCAACTTTACCCTGAGCCACCGGGTGAGCCTGGGAGCCCTGCACGCGCTGCTGCGTCAGTATGAAGAGGCCAACGGGGCCGGGATCAGAGTGGATGCTCTTAGGCCCCGCTGGGACTTCTCTGGAGCCTTCTACTTTGTCGGCACGGTGGTGTCCACCATCGGTGAGTTGGACAGCTGCTCTGTTGAGGGTCAGAGTCAGGCTATTTTAGATGCAGTTCTTTGTTGTCATGTAGATGCAAACATCCGAACACAACCGTCTCAACAGATACACAGTATAATGTAGAGGATGTATTGAGTAGATAAATGGGGGTGAAGAGAGGAGGCTACGGGGATTAGCTGGATGATCGGTTAGATTCCGAGACACTATTGTCAAATTAGTTTAATATCAATTAAATATTGGCATGTGAGGTTGATGTGCTTTACTATGACTTTTTCAATGTGATCACTACTCATGACTGAACAATGCCCCCATTTTTAACAGACAACAGGATTGCCATCTCATCCCTTCTCTCCCTCAGCTCCTGTCTTCATGACTCATTCAGTCTCCCTTATTTTTAGTTTATGTTAACATTATTTGGAAGTACCCAGTACTGTGAAATGATTATCCCTCACTAATATCAGCTACATTCATAGAATGAAGCCAAAATGCTAATATCAATATCGATGCTAATATCTCCACGTCTTTTGTCATCTCGACATGTAGTGCTAATTAAGAACAACAGTAAGGGCACTTAATTGACAAACTATTTTCACATTGACCCTTCTCTTTTGTACTCTTTCCCACCAGGCTTTGGTATGAACACCCCAGCTACCATCCCTGGTAAGATATTCCTGATCTTCTACGGCCTCATCGGCTGTGCCGCCACCATCCTCTTCTTCAACCTCTTCCTGGAGAGGATCATCACCATGCTGGCCTACATCATGCGTTGGTGCCACGAGCGGAGGATGAGGCGCTCGGGGTTGGGGGCTGTGTCAGGGGCCGAGGAGCCCCGCAGTGAGGAGGACAGTCTGGAGGGCTGGAAGCCCTCTGTCTATTACGTGATGCTGATCCTGGGGGTGGCGTC
Organism: Oncorhynchus gorbuscha; assembly: GCF_021184085.1. Lineage (NCBI taxonomy): Eukaryota > Metazoa > Chordata > Actinopteri > Salmoniformes > Salmonidae > Oncorhynchus > Oncorhynchus gorbuscha. The sequence continues at coordinate 73,459,477 of NC_060174.1, forward strand.
TGTGCTGATCGCCTGCAGCGCCTCCTCTCTGTACTGCTCCATGGAGGACTGGAGCTACATGGACTCCCTGTACTTCTGCTTCGTGGCCTTCAGCACCATCGGCTTTGGGGACCTGGTGAGCAGCCAAAGGGAGCACTATGAGGCCCAGGAAGCCTATCGCCTGGGCAACTGCCTCTTCATCCTCATGGGCGTGTGCTGCATCTACTCGCTCTTCAACGTCATCTCCATCATCATCAAACAGACTCTCAACTGGATCCTGGCCCGGCTGGCTTGTCCAGGCCGACGCTGTCCCTGCTCGTGCCCTAAGAGAGGCCTCCGCAGGCGGGTCTGCTGCCCCTGCCTCCATAAAAAACACTCTGGCTTGAGGCCTCCACCTGCACGACTCCGACAGCAGCACTTCAAACGCAACGCCGTGCAGCCCACCCCGTCCCAAGTCCCCACAGGGCGACATCGCTACATGGACGCCTCGGTGGAGACAGTGTGCGATAGCGAGACGGATGCCGGAGCGGGGGTGGACGGGGTCGCTGGGGGCCGGCGTCTCTCTGGGGAGATGATTTCGGTGAATGACTTCACAGCGTCCAATAAGGTGTCTTTGGCGCTGCTGCAGAAGCAGCTGTGTGAGACGGCCCAGCAGGGCCCCAGGCAGAGCCATGTTCCTCGCCACAATGGCTTCTCTGGGGGGGTGGGTGCATTTGCCATTATGAACAACCGCCTGCAGGAGACCAGTGTGGACAGGTAGTCCCACCTGACCCCAACCAAACCTATTCACACCAACTCAGAAATAGAGCACTGTTTGTGTGGGTTATTGAAATATGACTGCAGCTTGACTGGATGCTGGATCTTCCCCTGTTATGTCTAAAAAAACTAGCAACGTTTCATCCTCAGAATGAGCATTGTTTGTCGATCAAACAGTAGTGAAACAGAACAGTTGGATGCCACGGCTGGCCATACATATTTGCAAATTTGTTTTCAACGTAAATCATATTGAGGTCAGCGAGATTTCTAGTTGTAGACATGATTATAGCCCACAGCATATCTCTGTTCTGTCTGACAGCTTCTCAGAATGCCAGACATTCATGACAATCACTGATCTCCTATTGAGACAGAATGATCCCGTTTGGTTCTGTGGGGGAGATGCGGTGGACAGACACCTTCCATTTCAACAGCATATGTCTGGAGAGGGTTTGAGAGGCTCAAGTGATTGGCAGGAATGCAATGCTGAACGCAATCAGGCTTTGTGTGGAGTATGGAGATGTGGAGGGGGTCTGGAGGAGACCCACTGATTTATGAGAGCCTTTCAGATGTGTCCTGAGCTCCTCCACAACACAATGGATTTGCGTGGGGTGGCATCAGTGAACATAGAAATGTACCCATATTCTGTATTTGTATCCTGTCACCTAATGTCTAGGGCTCTGCTAGAGAACCCGTTGAATATGTATCATGGTTCAATTGTGTTGCGTTAATTAGATAGAAAGCCCTCAGACACACAGTATGAGAGCTGTAAAAGGAAGATACAACCTCTTCATCTTCTGAAGGCTGAGATGGAGGTCACATTAAAATGCAATGCAATCATCAAGATAACTCTGACAAATAGGATATTGAAATAAGGCACATTTAATCAAATATAGCATTTGGAAAGGTATTTATGTCAATAAATGGTGTGAGAGTGTGACTATCTCATCCAATTTTTATGGATTGCCAATTTTCTGTGTTCATTTTAACAGTACCTAACTGATCAGGGCCCCTCACGCGTATGCAGGTATTTCCCACAAGAGTCACCTTGATCATGCATACTTATCTCTTTACAACATGAACATCATGTACCATATTATCCTCACCAAGGTGTTTAATAGCACATCTTTAAACAGGGAAGTTCAAAAAGAAGAAGGCTGAACACTTTTTTATTTAGAGACAACTCCTCCTGGTGGACATACATGAAATGAAGTCTCTTCGTTGTCTGTGATTCACCATCCGGCAGTAATCATTTAAAACACAGTAAAACCTTTAATGGTCTGGCATATCAAAATATTTGTCATTATAAATATGTAGTTGAAAGCTACTTGATGGAGATGTAAGTGGATGCTGTGGTGCTCTCTAGTAAAATCTCTGCAAGTTCTTATTCAGTCAAATCATCTTTATTTAGGCTGAAAACAGTCATAACTTTTAACATGTAGTGTCTATACACACACTACACAGTATGTAGGTAAAGTACATACTCATTTAAATCACATATGATAATACATTAACACGTTCATCAATCTACTGACCTTTCTTGGGTTTGTCTTGGTCATGTCACTGTAATAGGTTATTAAATCCACTGTCAGCAAGGTCGGTAAGGCAGCACAGTACAGGTCATGCCAACCAGACCAAACACAGTACAGGTCATGCCAACCAGACCAAACACAGTACAGGTCATGCCAACCAGACCAAACACAGTACAGGTCATGCCAACCAGACCAAACACAGTACAGGTCATGCCAACCAGACCAAACACAGTACAGGTCATGCCAACCAGACCAAACACAGTACAGGTCATGCCAACCAGACCAAACACAGTACAGGTCATGCCAACCAGACCAATCACAGGACAGAGAGAGAGAGAGGTTTGATGACTCAACACTAAACATCAACCTGAAATCCATACCTATAGAAGTTGTGCAAAGAATACTGGTGCTAATTTTACCTCATTGAATTCCATTTTTAAAGAATATAACAATTCGAATTTGACATTATTATCCATTATGGGATAAATATATGTCAGATGGGTTGTCAACTACTGGATCATATTGCTGAGCCAGAATCTCTGAGTTTAAAAGTGTCAGGTCCTATAAAATAAAATGTTCCCTATATTGTAGAAATATAAAATCTATAGTCCACAAATTGCATTATACTTGTCACATCAGGATGTTGCTTGGCAGGAGGGATGCGACAATATTCCTTCGTCAGGTTCCCTTTTGTGATTGATTGAATTGCCACATAATGAAAACAGTTTTTATTTTGTCATTGGTTGTGTTCCTGAGACGTTTCCCAGACAACAGAGCCTAGACGAGCTTTTCAGAAACACCAAGCCCCTGGAGAAAAATGTGGACTGTTGTTAAGTGATTGTGTATAAATATTGACCCGCTCAGAGATGACGTAGTATTGGTATAGTAACTGAGATAGTTTGATATAAATACAAACTTACATTAGGTGTAGTAGGTTTGTGTGCCTCTTTCTTTTCGTAATAGGCAGAGATGATACAGTTCCTTCTGCAACACACAGGAAACAGGTTTGAGGACAAGCAGTGTCTCTCTACTCAGAGGATCCTTATTGCACTTACTTGCTCTGCAGACCGCCTCCAGGTGGTAAACCTGGGACATCAGTGTTTGCCAGAACAGTGAGGACAGACAGCAGGTCAGGATCCTCCCCCTGGGAACTCAGCTCCTCATAAATCTCTATCAAAAGGGAAGAGGGGAGTATTTGAAAGAAAAACAATGATTGAAATGATACATGTAGCGTACTTGACAATAGTGCACCTGTCCTCTCTGTATCAATGAACTGTTTCACTCCACAAAATGACTGCCTTTTGCATTCCTTTGATATTTGAAGTAGAAATGGTGCACAGATATTGAATTTTAAAAGCCTGTTATATTAAATGAAGTTGCCTTTAATATAGACCACATGGACAATTCAATAAATCTGATTTTTTTTATATTAATAAAGACTTGCTAAAGTGCCCGAAATTCAGCATTTGTACATGTCCTTTTAAGCATCCCCTGTGACTTATAGGACTATTTTAACCCCCTTAACCCCAACATTTCTCCAAGTTGTCACCAGCATTGCAAAGCCCTAGTTATTTTGTTGCATTTTGTCAACACTGTTACTTGAACTGAGCTCTTGTTTTAATATCTTTTTCAAAAGAAGTATTTTTACACAGTGTAAAAGCAGGTGAGCTGGTTCTACTCCTTTTGGCAATTCTTTTATGCTTTGTGGTGGAAAACTGAGCTGGTCGATCACACCACGTCAACCCTGTTAGCTATGAACAGACAGGCTAGACATTTTTTTTACAGAAATGTTTTGGGGTGAAGCATGCATTCAATCGCCCCTCCTTGTTGTACACAACAAGCTTCTATTCCTTCTGTCAAAAGGGGATTTATGGCTGATTTAAGAAGTAGTCAACCCTGTTACTTTATTTGCACTTAATAGGCACTTACTATAGTATTTCTTTTATTTAACCTCTTGAGATGGGAAAAGGTGTTTTTTTATTAAGTTTAACGTGCTCTTTATGACTGTTGGTGTTTTTAGGTACTCAAAAGGTGACTACTTTGTGGAATGACCCAACTATAGTTGTGTAAATCTTGTTGTAAACTGATTTGGGGTTAAAATGGATAAACAGAAGTGAGTGAATATAATTATCCTCACAACGACCCCCACAATACTGCACCTGCCACTTTAGACTCCAGCAGATCTTCAAGTGCTGCCTCCTGGTGTAGGGCCTCTGCTGAGAGCTGGGGGGAGCCAGGGAAGCAGACCAAGATTATGCTGATGTTGTCCAGACTGCCCTGCAGAAGAGAACAAGCCAACCAGGGTTAGGACAGTCCCAGTACACAGAGATCCCCTCATGGTAGGATACAGTACACACCTGACATAAGTACGTACATCTTACATTTGTAAAAAGGGTTGACTGTTGTTAGCACATTTTTGTGATGTGCCCTCTGAACAGTGTGTGAGATAGGATAATCCTTCCCTCCATTATAATAATGGTGAAAATGTATTGAGCTGTAGATATTGTTGTTGGTCAAGTGCCAAATCAGGTGAGTGCCAAACAAGGCTTACTAGAAGGCTACTAGCAGGATTACAACAGCCCGCTAAGTAGTGACCTTTGACCTCCAACTACGACCACTTCTCTTCTGTGTTTGTCTGATCCTTACAAGATTAGGCCCCCTTTGTTCTAGAAGTTACCCCACTCTCAAATTATAGAGTACTGCCTGTCTTCCCTGTAGCCTACGTGGTGCATGAACTGCTGACTGTTAATCATTTACAGATGATTGTTGACACCTCAACCAGGATTAAGGGGCAGGGCAATTTGCGACTGTTGTTGTCTTCGTAATCAGTGGCTGTATTGGAGGGGGAGTGGTTTCTCCTCTCATAGGCAATCAGCAATTGGTATCATGGAGGTGTGCTCTTTACCTCTGCAAGGCAATTATTGCTAGCGCTTCAGTCTCCCATGTTTTCTCAGTGGCGGTCTGGTCGCAAGTCTAAGACCATCGCTGAAACAAAGAAGGTGCTGTAGAGTTGTTCTGCTGAGTTATTTGAGGAAGGAAAGAGAGGAAGGCTCCACACCACTCTCTTACTTGAGTGTCTTACCTCCAACTATGACCACTTCTCTTCTGAAAAACAGCTTGTATCTCAAGGCCATCAGACTATTAAATAGCCATCACTAGGCACCTTAGAGGCTGCTGCCCCATATACATAGACTTGAAATGACTGGCCACTTTAATAATGGAACACTAGTCACTTTAATAATGTTTACATATTTTTGCTATACTGTACAGAACCAGTCAAACGTTTGGACACACCTACTCATTCAAGGGGTTTCTTTATTTGGACTATTTTCTACATTGTAGACTAATAGTGAAGACATCAAAACTATGAAATAACACATGGAATCATGTAGTAACCAAAAAAGTGTTAAACAAATCTAAATATAATTGCTTCATGAGGTAGTCACCTGGAATGCATTTCAATGGAATGCATTTGTATTTGATTTGATTTATTTCACCTTTATTTAACCAGGTAGGCCAGTTGAGAACAAGTTCTTATTTACAACTGCGACCTGGCCAAGATAAAGCAAAGCAGTGCGACAAAAACAACACATGTATATACATGTAACACAGAGTTATACATGGGATAAACAAACGTACAGTCAATAGTACAATAGAAATACATCTATATGCAGTGTGTGCAAATGTAGTAAGATTAGGGAGGTAAGACAATAAATAGGCCATTGTGGCGAAATCATTTAAATTTAGCATTAACACTGAAGTGATAGATGTGCAGATGATGATGTGCAAGTAGAGATTCTGGAGTGCAAAAGAGCAAGCGGGTAAGTAATAATATGGGGATGAGGTAGTTGGGTGGGCTATTTACAGATTGGCTGTGTACAGGTACAGTGATCGGTAAGCTGCTCTGACAACTGATGCTTAAATTTAGGGAAGGAGATATGACTCCAGCTTCAGAGATTTTTGCAGTTTGTTCCAGTCATTAGCAGCAGAGAACTGGAAGGAAAGGCAGCCAAAGGAAGTGTTGGCTTTGGGGATGACCAGTGAAATATACCTGCTGGAGTGTATGCTACGTGTGAGTGTTGCTATGGTGACCAGTGAGCTGAGATAAGGCGTGGCTTTACCTGGAAAATACTTATAGATGACCTGGAGCCAGTGGGTTTGGCGATGAATATGTAGTGAGGGCCAGCCAACGAGAGGACACAGGTCGCATTGGTGACAAAATGGCGCTGTGATAGACTACAAACAGTTTGCTGAGTAGTAGGTGTTGGAGGCTATTTTGTAAATTACATCGCCGAAGTCAAGGATCGGTAGGATAGTCAGTTTTACGAGGGTTTTACGAGGATGTTTGGCAGCATGAGTGAAGGAGGCTTTGTTGCGATATAGGAAGCCAATTCTAGATTTAATTTTGGATTGGAGATGCTTAATGTGAGTCTGGAAGGTGAGTTTACAGTCTAACTAGACACCTAGGTATTTGTAGTTGTCCACATATTCTAAGTCAGAACCGTCCAGAGTAGTGATGCTAGTCGGGTGGGAGGGTACGGGCAGCAATCGGTTGAAGAGCATGCACTTAGTTTTAATAGAATGTAAAGCAGTTGTAGGCCACGGAAGGAGTGTTGTATGGCTTTGAAGCTTGTTTGGAGGTTTGTTAGTACAGTGTCCAAAGAAGGGCCAGATGTATACAGAATGGTGTCGTCTGCGTATAGGTGGATCAGAAAATCACCAGCAGCAAGAGCGACATCATTGATATATACAGAGAAAAAAGTTGCCCCAGAATTGAACCCTGTGGCACGTGAACCCCTAGAGACTGCCAGAAGTCTGGACAACAGGCCCTCCGATTTAACACACTGAACACTATCTGAGAAGTAGTTGGTGAACCAGGCGAGGCAGTCATTTGAGAAGCCAATTAACATGTGTGCCTTGTTAAAACTTAATTTGTGGAAATTCTTCCTTCTTAATGCATTTGAGCCAATCAGTTGTATTGTGACAGAAAAGCCCTATTTGGTAAAAGACCAAGTCTATATTATGACAAGAACAGCTCAAATAAGCAAAGAGAAACGACAGTCTGTCATTACTTTAAGACATGAAGGTCAGTCAATCCGGAAAATTTCAAGAACTTTGAAAGTTTCTTCAAGTGCAGTTCCAAAAACCCTCAAGTGCTATGATGAAACTGGCTCTCATGAAGACCGCCACAGGAACGTAAGACCCAGAGTTCCCTCTGCTGCAGAGGATACGTTCATTAGAGTTACCAACCTCAGAAATAGGCAATTAACTGCACCTCAGATTGCACCTCACAGAGTTCAAGTAACAGACACATCTTAACATCAACTTTTGAATCAGGCCTTCATGGTCGAATTGAATCAGGCCTTCATGGTCGAATTGCTGCAAAGAAACCACTACTAAAGGACACCGATAATAAGAAGAGACTTGCTTGAGCCAAAAAACATGAGCAATGGACATTAGACCAGTGGAAATCTGTCCTTTGGTCTGATGAGTCCAAATTTGAGATTTTTATTCCAACCGCCGTGTCTTTGTGAGATGCAGAGTACGTGAACGGATTATCTCTGCATGTGTGGTTCCCACAGTGAAGCATGGAGGAGGAGGTGTGATGGTGTGGGTTGCCTTGCTGGTGACACTGTCTGTGATTTATTTAGAATTCAAGGCACACTTAACCAGCATGGCTACCACAGCATTCCGCAGCGAATCACTAGCCACTTTAAACAATGCTACCTTATATAATGTTACTTACCCTACATTATTCATCTCATATGCATATGTATATACTGTACTCTACATCATCGACTGCATCCTTAGGTAATACATGTATCACTAGCCACTTTAACTATGCCACTTTGTTTACTTTGTCTACACACTCATCTCATATGTATATACTGTACTCGATACCATCTACTGTATGCTGCTCTGTACCATCACTCATTCATATATCCTTATGTACATATTCCTTATCCCCTTACACTGTGTATAAGACAGTCGTTTTGGAATTGTTAGTTAGATTACTTGTTGGTTATCACTGCATTGTCGGAACTAGAAGCACAAGCATTTCGCTACACTCGCATTAACATCTGCTAACCATGTGTATGTGACAAATAAAATTCGATTTGATTTGATTTGATTCCATCTAGTTTGCTCTTAGTTGGACTATCATTTGTTTTTCAACAGGACAATGACCCAACACACCTCCAGCATGTGTAAGGGCTATTTGACCAAGGAGGAGAGTGAAGGAGTGCTGCATCAGATGACCTGGCCCCCACAATCACCCGGCCTTAACCCAATTGAGATGGTTTGGGATGAGTTGGACCGCAGAGTGAAGGAAAAGCAGCCAACAAGTGCTCAGCATATGTGGGGACTCCTTCAAGACTGGTGGGAAATAATTCCTCGTGAAGCTGGTTGAGAGAATGCCAAGAGTATGCAAAGCTGTTATCAAGGCAAAGGGTGGCTACTTTGAAAAATCTCTAATATAAAATATATTTTGTGTTATTTTATAGTTTTTGTCTTCACTATTATTCTACAACATAGAAAATAGTAAAAGTATAGAAAAACCCTTGATTGAGTTGGTGTCCAAACATTTGACTGGTACTGTATATAATGTATTCTATTCTACTGTATTAGTCTATGACACTCTGACATTGCTCATCCTAATATATATATATTCCTAAATTCCATTATTTTACTTTTAGGTTGTGTGTATTGTTGTGAATTTTAGATACTACTGCACTGTTGGAGCTAGAAACACAAGCATTTAGCTACACCCGCAATAACATCTGCAAAATGTGTATGTGACAAATCAAATTTGATTTGATTTAGTTATTTTCAGATGATCTCATTTTGCTCTTTTGTAGCTTTGCTAACTATGTGTGTGTTTTCTATACCTGTTCGCTCCTCTCCTGTAGGCTTTACAGACAGACGCTCATCACCCCTTGGCTGCAACCCTTCTAATTTAGTGCACCCTGCATGCACAACAATGTGGGATTCCTGGTCTGTCTCTGGCAGTGTTTTGAACTCTTTCTTCCCCTCCTTGCCTCTTTTGACCTCACCTGTTCCCAGTCTCCTCCCACTCACAAGGCAGGCAATACGCTTGACCTCATCTTTACCTACCTTCCATCACTGTAAATTTCAAGCTTCTGGCTCTTTTCGATCTTCACCGCCCTCCGTAGCCCTTTCCTGCAGTCAATGACCAAAACTACCCTCTTTGGCCTCATGGATGGAATGTTATTCATATTCATACAACTGTCAAACAGTTGTTATATTCTGTGATGTACAGTATATAAAGTGTAATATTGGAATGTATTACAGTTCAACTCTATTTGACACAGTACAGGTGTTTTCTTTTTTTAAAGCCAATAACCATATGTGTAAAGGTGTATACTTCGGTTTCAAGGTAAATGTGTTAAAGATGACCAAGATACACTCTTTGTGACCCTGATTGAGCCCATTGCAGTAAAAGATTAAACCTCCCCTCTTCTTCCCGTTCTGCGGATTACTTTGTCAAACACGTTGAAAAGAAGGTCGACGACATCTCCTCCTCATTCCCTCAGCCTTTTGAGTCCACTGGTCCCACTCACACAGAACTACCCTACACCTTGACCTCTTTCTACCTCTCTTTTCAGATCAAATCCTGCGATTAGTGTGGTCCGGCCGCCTGACAACCTGCTCTCTTTACTCCATCCCCTTCTCCAGACAATCTCTGGAGACCTCCCATTCCTCATAAACTCATCCCTGACCACTGGCTGTGTCCCCCCTGACTTTAAAATGGCCAGGGTCGTTTCCCTCAAGAAACCAACACTTGACCCCTCTGACGCCAAAAATTACAGACCGGTATACCTGTCTTTTGTTTCCAAAACTCTTGAGCGTGCTCTCTGACTAACTCTATCTCTTTCAGAACAATCTTCTTGACCCTAACCAGTCAGGCATCAAGACGGGTCACTCAACCAAGACTGCTCTTCTCTGTGTCACGAAGGCTCTCCGCACTGCTGAAACTGACACTCTCTCCTTTGTTCTCATCCTCCTAGATCTATCCACAACCTTCAACAATGTGAACCCTCAGATTCTCCTCTCCACGCTCTCAGGGCTGGGTGTCTCAGGCTCTGCACACTTTTGGATTGCATCCTACCTGGCAGGCCACTCCTACCTGGTGACGTGGAGCGGATCTGCACCACATACTTTCAATACAGGTGTCCCTCAGGGCTCAGTTCTAGGCCCTCTCTTCTTCTCTCTATACACCAAGCCACTTGTTTCTGTCATATCCTCGCATGGTCTCTCCTATTACTGCTATGCGGATGACACCCAGGTGGCGACACGCATCTCTGCGTGCCTGGAAGATACACTACATGACCAAAAGTATGTGGACACCTGCTCGACGAACATCTCATTCTCAAATCATGTGCATTAACATGGAGTTGCTGCCTCCACTCTTCTGGTAAGGCTTTCCACTAGATGTTGGAACATTGCTGTGGGGACCTGCTTCCATTCAGTCACAAGAGCATTAGTGATGTCGGCACTGATGTTGGCCGATTAGGCCTGGTTTGCAGTCGGCATTGCAATTCATCCCAAAGGTATTCGATGTGGTTGAGGTCAAGGCTCTTTGCAGGCCAGTCAAGTTCTTCCACATCAATCTCGACAAACCATTTCTGTATGGACCTCGCTTTATGCACAGGGGCATTGTCATGCTGAAACAGGATAGGGCCTTCCTTAAACTGTTGCCACAAAGTTGGAAAAACAGAATAGTCTAGAATGTGATTGTATGCTGTAGCATTAAGATTTCCCTTCACTTGAACTGAGGTGCCTAGCCTGAGGTGCCTAGCCCGAACCATGAAAAACAGCCCCAGACCATTATTCCTCCTACACCAACTTCACAATTGGCACTATGCATTAGGGAAGGTAGCGTTCTCTTTGCATCCGCCATACCCAGATTTGTCCGTCGGACTGCTAGATGGTGAATCGTGATTTATCACTCCAGAGAACGATATTCCACTGCTCCAGAGTCCAAAGGCAGCAAGCTTTACACCACTCCAGCTGATGCATGACATTGCGCATGGTGATCTTAGGCTTGTGTGGGGCTGCTCGGCCATGGAAACCCATTTCAGGAAGCTCCTGACGAACAGTTATTGTGCTGACGTTGCATCCAGAGGCAGTTTGGAACTCGGTAGTGAGTGTTGCAAAACCCGAGAACAGACGATCTTTACAAGCTTTAGCACTCGGCGGTCCCGATGTTTGAGCCATCACTTTGCGGCTGAGCCGTTGTTGCTCATAGACGTTTCCACTTCACAATAACAGCACTTACAGTTGACCAGGGCAGCTCTAGCAGGGCAGAAATTTTACAAACTGACTTGTTGCAAAGGTGGCATCCTATGACGGTGCCACGTTGAAAATCACGGAGCTCTTCGGTAAGGCCATTCTACTGTCAATAGTTGTCTGTGGGGGTTGTATGGCTGTGTGCTCGATTTTATAGAGCTGTCAGCAACGGTTGTGGCTGAAATAGACTAATCTACTAATTTGAAGGGGTGTCCACATAATTTTGTATTATATAGTGTGCCTCAGCTTGGATGTAAGACCACCACCTCAAGCTCAACCTGGACAAGATGGAGCTGCTCTTCCTCCCAGGGAAAGCTTGCCCACTCCAAGACCTCTCCATCAAGGTTGACAACTCGAGTGTCCCCCCCCAGAGTGCAAAGAACCTTGGCGTGACCCTGGACAACACCCTGTCGTTCTCTGTAATCATCAAAGCAACGACTCGCTCCTGCAGGTTCATGCTCTACAACATCCATAGAGTTCGACCCTACCTCACACAGGAAGCCGGGCAGGTCCTAATACCGGCAGTTGTCATCTCCCGTCTGTATTACTGCAACTTGCTGTTGGCTGGGCTCCCCGCTTGTGCCATCAAACCCCTGCAACTTATCCAGAACGCTGCAGCCCGTCTGGTGTTCAACCTTCCCAAGTTCCCCCATGTCACCCCGCTCCTCCGCACACTCCACTGGCTTCCAGTTGAAACTCGCATCCACTACAAGATCATGGTTCTTACCTACTGAGCAGCAAGAGGAACTGCCCCTCCCTACCTTCAGGCTATGCTCAAACCCTACACCCCAACCCGAGTACTCCGCTCTGCCACCTGTGGTCTCTTGGCTCAGAACCAGCTTCCCCCTGAAGCTACGACAGCAGAATCCCTGCTCATCTTCCGAAAACTTTGAAATTCTACCTCTTCAAAGAGTATTTTAAATAATCTCCTCACACCCCCCCCCCTCATGTCCTATCCTGATGTGACCTGGGTGGGCTAATAAAAGCAGAGTCTGATGTACAAATGCTGTACGCAACCTTATCCTTTGTATAAGACTGACCCTCCACACAGCAAAGCTAAAGCACATTGTCTCCCTTCAGGAACATGAATAGCCTACTTCCTCCTTCATGCACAACTGAACTGACTCGTCACGCCTTCATGCACAACTGAACTGACTATGACGGTGAAGTGTGTGAGAGCATTAGAAACTGTGACATTTTCAGGTCGTTGAGCAGAATTTCTAAACTGGAACACTGTTATATAACCGCCAAGCCATACTAAGGTGAGGATATGATAGTCAAAGCCAGCCCAGCTCAGCTCACAGAGTATGTGTTCAATAGGTGTGTGCTAGTGGGTGTGTGTTTGTAAAGGTATTGTGACGTCATACATTCTCATGTCCCAGTGGTCTGTCTAAGCCTTGCGAAGGTCAGAAGGTACTCTTTGAGTTCTGGTATATCCTCGATAATCGTATTTCATGTGATTATTATTATGCAATGGAAAATAAAGCCATAGCCTCTGCCAAAATAATATCACGTTTTATTAACTAATGTTCAGTCTGTGTGGCTCATGTTTAACCAGATCAGACATTTTGCCCTGTCTACGTTGAGGATAGTGCATCCACATGTTGACAGCGAACTGAATCACTTATGCACCAACATGTACATGAAGGGACTATTTGAACAGATCACTGATGTGGTCCATATGTAATGATCTACAGGTGACCTTGGGTACTGACCTTATAGAGGCAGAGGTCAATGACCTGGGAGCAGACGTCCCTGAGGTCAGTGCAGACGCGCAGACGGCTGCGGATGAAAGCACACAGCTCCTCGTTGGAGACCGTGTCCCACACCCCATCACAGGCCAGCACCAGGAACTCATCCCCGGGCGACCGCTCCACCACACACACCTCTGGCTCCGGAGACACCATCTGCTGGGTGGGCGGCCGGTTCTCTGCCCCTTTGTAGCTGAAGTCCCCCAGGGCTCGGGACACGGCCAAGGAGCCGTTGATGCGCTGCAGGGACACGGAGCCACCGGCGCTCTCAATGCGCTCCCTCTCCAGAGGGCTGTAGGGCTTGTGGTCCTCAGTGGAGAAGCACACTTGCCCTGCCCGGCACAGCATGGCACGCGAGTCTCCACAGTTGGCGAAGTAGAAGTATCGTGGTGAGATGAGAGTGGAGGTCACGGTGGTGCCACCCCGCTCCCAGCCCTCACGGCGGGCTGCAGTTAGCAGGTGTTTGTCTGTGTGTAGGAAGCCATCTGTGAAGCTCCCTCTCACCCGATCAGGGTGGTCCTCTGGCCCGATCCCTCCTACAGGACACACCCGTACAGTTAGTACACACACCCGTACAGTTAGTACACACATACCGTACAGTTGGTACACACTTACCGTACAGTTGGTACACACATACCGTACAGTTGGTACACACATACCGTACAGTTGGTACACACATACTGTACAGTTAGTACACACATACCGTACAGTTGGTACACACAGGCCATACAGTTGGTACACACATACCGTACAGTTGGTACACACAGGCCATACAGTACACAAGCAGTAAGTACACATAGGAAGTCAGTACACACTGCACACAGGCAGTAAAAGCAGTGGCTAAAATGATTGGTGTTATTGGTCAGCTACGTATTTATTTTACCACAACACTGCTACTTTATCTTGCTAATCTCCAGGAAGCCTAAATTATAGTGATCATTTATAGTTATTACCAGGTATACACCTCTCTAACGTAGGCTATTCAATACATCACTGAGGAGTCACATGCTTTACCCCGATGAGCTTAATGTTACATATAAATATCTGCTCTCGAATGAGTCATCAACTCAATACATGAAGATCTGTTCACGCATCTCTTTTGTATCAAGCATCTATTTAAACTATGAGATGAAACAGGCTGTTAAGTAACATGAGAAGTATGTCAAACATAGATGATAACATTTTGTCTAAGTTTGTTTCACCTGTAGCTAGGACCTGATCCAGCAGGTGTTGTGAGGCGTACTGTGCCACTTGGTTGCCCGCATGCCCATCAAACACAGCAAAGAAGCTCCAGTCTGCCAGCCCTGCGCCCAGCTGAGGCACACAGTTGTGGTAGTCCTCCATGTTGGCCCTCCAGCCCTGCATGCTGCCCAGGGCGTAGGTCAGGCCCCAGCGGGAGCAGCCCTCCTCAGTCAGCTTGTCCAGGACGGGACGGTCCAGGTAGGGGCTGGGGATCACCTCCTCCTCCTCCCCCTGCATGTGCTCTGCCCCTCCACGGCCCCCTCCCTTGAAGAAGGAGCTGACCCTCTTCTCTGTCTCCTTCACCAGCTGCCGGACAAATGCAGGCATCTCCACACTCCCCTTCCGTGTTGTCCTCATGGCTACAGCAGCTGACAGTGTGGTTCTGGGTGTCTTCTTTCCCTCTTCCCCCCGCTGTGGGCCTGTGGGCCTGTGGGCCAGTGGGCTGTTGGCTAGGCCTGTGCCGCGCCGTGTGCTGCCTGCGTAGCCCCGCTTCTCCAAGCCTTTCAGAGCATGGCTGCCCAGGCTGATGCTATTGGTCTGGCTGATTGATTTTCTCTGTGCTGCTGCTTGCTGTTTACACCCCTCTCTCTGCCCATATCCTTCCTTTCAGTCCTCTCTTCTCTCTTCCTGTTCTCTCTGGAGATCTCACTGATCTGCACTCTCTCCTGTATTCATCGCTGCTCTGTGTTTGTTAGCTTTCCTCTGTAGTCCTGTGATTTCACCTTCTCCCTCTCTTTTTCATAACACTTCCCTCTTTCTCCAGCTGTCCCCTAGTCTTTCTGTTTGCCTCATCTGTGATTGGTTGGCTATTTATGTAGACCAATCCCTGAGCAGCATAGCTCATCTCTGTCATGCAAGCGCTGTCACTTCTCCCTCCCTCCCGGTCTTCCTATCTGTGCCTCTGTTTTCCATCCCTCCCCATCCAGCTCTCTGCTAATCTCGACCTTTGATGAGTCTGGATTATCAGGCTTCTAGCCTGCAGATTAGAGGAGCCAGAAGCATCAGTCTTTTATAACAGCAGCACAGACTACTGCATGTGAGAGGAATGGACTGGGAGAGAGGGAAGGAGGGACTGAGAGGGAGGGAGGGGCTGGGAGGGAGGGAGGGAGTAAAGGAGGGAGGGAGGGTGTAATGGAGGGATGGAGTAAAGGGAGGGAGGGAGTAAAGGGCGGGAGGGAGGGCAGGAGGGAGGGACAGGAAGAGAGAGAGAAGGCTCATCTATATTATGCACACTGATGCTCCCTTTTAAATCCACTATGAGTCATGTGATGGTGCATTTGTAGTGTTTTACTTTGCCTTGAGCTGAATATGTGTATGACGCACTTAGCTCTGGCCATGGCCAGTCTTTATTTAGAACAACCTGCCCGACACTATTTATACTCATAATTCATATGCAAATAAAAACAGAACAGATTTGAATGACTAGTTACAGTGATTTTAAGTGATTAGACTGTACTCAGCAGTAATTAGTGTTTTAAACTGACCTAAATCTACAGCACAACAATTTTTTGATTTGTGAGATTTATGTGAAAACGCATGATGATTTGTAATAGAACACAGTAATGATGGAGAACCTTATTTTGTGTCTTCATGCGAGTGCTTTTCTATATGAATGTAACACAAGGGATTTGTATTATTTGGGCTATGTATTCTTCAAATCCTAATCAATCAACCTGTAAGTCCTATAAGGATTAAATGCCTATACATAAATACTAACCTCTGGTGTGATCTAATAGAGTGGTAGGCCTACTTTGAAAACCTGTTCCTTTGATTGACTGAGGTTTTTTTTATTTTGCATAACAGACAGGCCAATGAACCAAGGATCTCTCTGGAGACCAAGGAACTGTCTGGAGACCAAGGAACTGTCTGCACTAAAACACATACTGGCGTCTCAGGTTCCCCAAGTTACGTGAATGTGAGTTTGTGTGTTAGTGTGTGTGGGAGTTTTCATGTCTCTGTGTGTGTCTGTGTGTGTGCGTGTGCGCGTGCGCGTGTGCCCTCAAAGAGGGGGTATCCAATTGGCAGGATAAAAGTAGGCCAGCCGGGCCCTGTACTGCTGACAGGGATGGTAAGGACAAAAAAAGATCCTAGCGAGGGCCATAGGAGTGCAGGGGGTCTAGGAGATTAGTGAGCAGCAGAGTAAGCTAGTGGGGTGGTTTGCAGAGTGATCCGCTGCCGAAATGGCCACCAAAGGTAAGACGGTGTAAATGTGTGACTTTTCCTTAGGTGGCCTCTGTGTATGGGCTGATGTGACCAGGTGGCTGTGGGACCAGTGAGAGGGGAGAAGGACTCCTCTGTGATCCCATGCCCACCTCAGGGGCTCTACTAATGGGCAGGTGGGCAGGAAGATTAGTTCTAATCAGGTCACTGATATTAGGCAAAGAGACCTACAGTTAGTGGAGAGAGGGATAGACAACAAAAACAAAACAAGTTGCTGACAGAATGGTGCTTAGCAAGCCTCTTTCTCCTGATCTGTCTTTGAGGAGTGATTACTTGTCAAATATTTTATCTGTTTTGGCCATGTTGGTGAATCATTATGGGCACAGCTGCTGGGTATTTAGGGTTAAGGGTTGGGGTGTAGGAGGGAACTCGGCTCTATCTGTGAGCCTGGATGTTAGTTTGAATCAGATCATTTCCCCTCTAAATTTACACTTGTTAGTGGGCTCATTGGGAGTTTCAGCTGCTGCCGAAAGGACTCTTCAGCATTACTGCAGATCTGCTGTGCGTTTGCACAATCTACTTAATGCATTGTGTGTGTGTGTGTGTGTGTGTGTGTGTGTGTGTGTGTGTGTGTGTGTGTGTGTGTGTGTGTGTGTGTGTGTGTGTGTGTGTGTGTGTGTGTGTGTGTGTGTGTGTGTGTGTGTGTGTGTGTGTGTGTGTGTGTGTGTGCTACCCTAAGAGGTCATGTGTTGTGAACAGAACCATAAATACAGTACATGTCTCTGTAAGCTATGTGTTGTGCACGTGTGGCATATGGAGTGGAGACCATATATCTTCAACTCGCCTGTTGACGTTTGTTAATTCAAGAAGCATATAGGCTACTGGTACTGTAGGCATTAGACACACAATAAACAAGCCATAAGTTCAAGTTCAAGTTTGTTTATTCGTCATATACAGTGGGGCAAAAAAGTATTTAGTCAGCCACCAATTGTGCAAGTTATCCCACTTAAAAAGATGAGAAGCCTGTAATTTTCATCATAGGTACACTTCAACTATGACAGACAAAATGAGAAAAAAAAATCCAGAAAATCACATTGTAGGATTTTTAATGAATTTATTTGCAAATTATGGTGGAAAATAAGTATTTGGTCACCTACAAACAAGCAAGATTTCTGGCTCTCACAGACCTGTAACTTCTTCTTTAAGAGGCTCCTCTGTCCTCCACTCATTACCTGTATTACTGGCACCTGTTTGAACTTGTTATCAGTATAAAAGACACCTGTCCACAACCTCAAACAGTCACACTCCAAACTCCACTATGGCCAAGACCGAAGAGCTGTCAAAGGACACCAAAAACAAAATTGTAGACCTGCACCAGGCTGGGAAGACTGAATCTGCAATAGGGAAGCAGCTTGGTTTGAAGAAATCAACTGTGGGAGCAATTATTAGGAAATGGAAGACATACAAGACCACTGATAATCTCCCTCGATCTGGGGCTCCACGCAAGATCTCACCCTGTGGGGTCAAAATGATCACAAGAACGGTGAGCAAAAATCCCAGAACCACACGGGGGGACCTAGTGAATGACCTGCAGAGAGCTGGGACCAAAGTAACAAAGCCTACCATCAGTAACACACTACGCCGCCAGGGACTCAAATCCTGCAGTGCCAGACGTGTCCCCCTGCCAGTACATGTCCAGGCCCATCTGAAGTTTGCTAGAGAGCATTTGGATGATCCAGAAGAAGATTGGGAGAATGTCATATGGTCAGATGAAACCAAAATATAACTTTTTGGTAAAAACTCAACTCGTCGTGTTTGGAAGACAAAGAATGCTGAGTTTGCATCCAAAGAACACCATACCTACTGTGAAGCATGGGCGTGGAAACATCATGCTTTGGGGCTGTTTTTCTGCAAAGGGACCAGGCGACTGATCCGTGTAAAGGAAAGAATGAATGGGGCCATGTATCGTGAGATTTTGAGTGAAAACCTCCTTCCATCAGCAAGGGCATTGAAGATGAAACGTTGCTGGGTCTTTCAGCATGACAATGATCTCAAACACACCGCCCGGGGGAATGAAGGAGTGGCTTTATAAGAAGCATTTCAAGGTCCTGGAGTGGCCTAGCCAGTCTCCAGATCTCAACCCCATAGAAAATCTTTGGAGGGAGTTGAAAGTCCTAGAGGAGTGCTCTAGAGGAGCTCTGCATGGAGGAATGGGCCAAAATACCAGCAACAGTGTGTGAAAACCTCGTGAAGACTTACAGAAAACTTACAGAAAACGTTTGACCTCTGTCATTGCCAACAAAGTATTGAGATAAACTTTTGTTATTGACCAAATACTTATTTTCCACCATAATTTGCAAATAAATTCATTAAAAATCCTACAATGGGATTTTTCTGGATTCTTTTTCTAAATTTGTCTGTCATAGTTGAAGTGTACCTATGATGAAAATTACAGGCCTCTCTCATCTTTTTAAGTGGGCGAACTTGCACAATTGTTGGCTGACTAAATAGTTTTTTGCCCCACAAAAGTACACAGTGGAGTTCACAGTGCAATGATTTACACAACGAGTAACGATAACTTGGCTATATACACAGAATACCTGTACCGAGTCAACTTGCAGGGGTACAAGGTAATTGAGGTAGATTTGTACATACAGTGCCTTCAGAAAGTATTCAGACGCCTTGACATTTTTTGTTAGGTTACAGCCTTATTCTAAAATTGATTAAATAGTTCCCCCCCCCCATCAATCTACACACAATACCTCATAATGGCAAAACAAAAACTGTTTTTAGAAATCTTTGCTAATTTATAAAAAACAAAATTCACATTTACATAAGTATTCAGACCTTTTACTCAGTACTTTGCTGAAGCACCTTTGGCAGCAAATACAGCCTTGAGTCTTTTTGTGTATGACGCTACAAGCTTGGCAAACCTGTATTTGGGGAGTTTCTCCCATTCTTCTCTGCAAATCCTCTCAAGCTCTGTCAGGTTGGATGGGGAGCGTCGCTGCACAGCTATTTTCAGGTCTCTCCAGAGATGTTCGATTGGGTTCAAGTCCGGGCTCTGGCTGGGCCACTCAAGGACATTCAGAAACTTGTCCCGAAGCCGCTCCTGCATTGTCTTGGCTGTGTGCTTAGGGTTGTTGTCCTATTGGAAGATTAACTTTCTTCCCAGTCTGAGGTCCTGAGTGCTCTGGAGCAGGTTTTCATCAAGTATCTCTCTGTACTTTGCTCCGTTCATCTTTTCCTCAATCCTGACTTGTCTCCCAGTCCCTGCCGCTGAAAACCATCCCCACAGCATGATGCTGCCACCACCATGCTTCACCGTAGGGATGGTGCCAGGTTTACTTCCAGACATGATGCTTGGCATTCAGGCCAAATAGTTCAATCTTGGTTTCATCAGACCAGAGAATCTTGGTTGTCATGGTCTGAGCGTCTTTAGGTGCCTTTTGGCAAACTCCATATGGACTGTCGTGCGCCTTTTACTGAGGAGTGGCTTCTATCTGGCCACTCTACTGTAAAGGCCTGATTGGTGGAGTGCTGAAGAGATGGTTGTCCTTCTGGAAGGTTCTCCCATCTCCGCAGAGGAACTCTAGAGCTCTGTCAGAGTGACCATCGGGTTCTTGGTCACCTCCCTGACTAAGGCCCTTCTCACCCGATTGCTCAGTTTAGTAGGCCGGACAGCTCTAGGAAGAGTCTTGTGTTCTTGGGGACCTTCAATGCTGCAGAAATACTTTGGTACCCTTCCCCAGATCTGTGCCACGACACAATCCTGCCACAAGTCTTCTTTGGTATGACTCTACAAGCTTGGCACAATCCTGTTTCTGAGCTCTACGGACAATTCCTTTGAAAGTCAACTGTTGGACCTTAAATAGACAGATTCCAATTAAGTTGTAGAAACATCTCAAGGATGATCAATGGAAACAGGATGCACCTGAGCTCAATTTTGAGTTTCATAACAAAGGGTTTGAATATTTATATAGATAAATTAGTAGATTACCGAGGATTGTTTTCTTTCATCCATTTTAGAATAAGGCTAAATCGTATGAAAATGTGGGAAAAGTCAAGAGATATTTGTCTTGCTGACATTGAGGGAGGGGCTGTCTGATCGTTGTCGGTGATCAGGCCTACCACCGTTGTGTCCTTAGCAAACATAATGATGGTGTTGGAGTCGTGTGCAGCCACACAGTCGTGGGTGAACAGGGAGTACAGGATGGGACTAAGAACGCACCCCTGAGGGGCCCCCCATGTCAGCGTGGCGGATGTGTTGTTGCCTAACCTCACCACCTGGGGGAGGGCCATCAGAAACTCCAAGATCCAATTGCAGAGGGAGGTGTTTAGTCCCAGGGTCCTTACCTTAGTGATGAGCTTGGAGGGCATTATGGTGTTGAACACTGAGCTGTAGTCAATGAACAGCATTCTCACATAGGTGTTCCTCTTGTCCAGGTGGGAAAGGGCAGTGTGGAGTGCAATAGATATTGTGTTATCTGCGGATGTGTTGGGGTGGTTTGCGAATTGGAGTGACTCCAGGGTGTTTGGGATGATAGTGTTGATGTGAGCCATGACCAGCCTTTCAAATAATTTCATGGCTACAGATGTGAGTGCTACGCTAGGCGTTCTTGGGCACAGAGACTATGGTGGTCTGCTTGAAACATGTAGGTATTACAGACTGGTTCAGGGAGAGGTTGAAAATGTTAGTGAAGACACTTGCCAGCTGGGTACGCATGCTCTGAGTACACGTCCTGGTAACCTATCTGGCCCTGCGGTCTTGTGAATGTTAATCTATTTACAGGACTTACTCACATCGGCTACAGAGATCACACAGTCGTCCGGAACACCTGGTGATCTCATGCATGGTTCAGTGTTGCTTGCCTCGAAGCAAGTATAGAAGGCATTTAGCTTGTCTGGTAGGCTAGCATCACTGGGAAGCTAGCGACTGTGTTTCCATTTGTAATTCGTAATAGTTTACAAGCCCTGCCACATCCGACAAGCGTCAGCTGGTGTAGTAAGTTTTGATCTTAGTACTGTATTGATGCTTTGCCTGTTTGATGGTTCGTCGGAGGGTGAAGCGGGATTTCTTATAAGCGTCCAGATCAGTGTCCTAGTCCTTGAAAGAGGCAACTCTAGCCTTTAGCTCAGTACAAATGTTGCTCGGAATCCATGGGTTCTGATTGGATATGGTATGCACTGTCACTGTGGGGATGACTTTGTTGATGCACTTATTAATGAAGCCGGTGGCTGATGTGGTAAACTCCTGAATGCCTTCGGATGAATCACGGAACATATTTCAGTCTACGCCAGCGAAATAGTCCTGTAGCTTATTGTGTGCATCACTGGTAAGTCCTGTTTGAGTTTCTGCTTGTAAGCAGGAATCATGATGATAGAGAAATATATGATAAAATAAAAACTCAGTGACATCAAATAGAACAGAATATAATTAAGCAATAAGGCCCGAGGGGGTATGGAGTATGGCCAGTATACTACGGCTAAGGGCTGTTCTTACGCACGACGCAATGCGGAATGCTTGGATACAGCCCATAGTCGTGCTTTATTGGCTCTACTGTATACCACAAAGCACTGAGGTGCCGTATTGCTTAATTATATTATTGCTAAATTACTATTCTATTTGATCTCATGGAGTTTTATTTGTTCAAATAAACAGGTTACCAACATAATTAGAACAGTAAACAAGCGTTTTGCGTTATACCAATGGTATATTTAAGCAATAAGACCCGAGTAGGTCTGGTACATGGCCAATATATTACGGTCTTCAACTAATCAGCATTCAGGGCTCGAACCAACGAGTTTATAGTTATAGTTATAAACTGGGTGGTTCGAGTCCTGAAGGATGATTGGCTGAAAGCTGTGGTATATCAGACCGTATACCACAGGTGACAAAACATTTATTTTTACTGCTCTAATTACATTGGTAACCAGTTTATAATAGCAATAGGGCACATCGGGATTTATGGTATATGGCTAATATACCACGGCTAAGGGCTGTGTACAGGCACTCCGCGCTGTGTCGTGCATAAGAACAGTCCTTAGCCGATGTATATTGGCCAAATACCACACCCCCTCGGGCCTTATTGCTTAAATATGCCATAGCTTTCAGACAATCAGCATCCAGGAGCCAAACTAAATAATATAATATAATACAAGAAGGCACTCAATGAATTAAGATGGCTATTAACAAAATGTGCTGGGGATATCTCCTTTGTAACTCCCTTGTTGTCCTCTTTTAATCCACACTGTCAGTGTTCAACTAATGTAATTGACATATTTCAAACTTGTATTGCCAACAGTCAGGGCTGAGGCAATGGTATCACTGCCCAATGATGTAACTTGTTACTTAATTATCAAAGACTTGTTGCACGTATCCCTTGTTTGACCACAGCATTCACCACAGTTCCAATATTACAAATGTAGGATCTTAATTTGAACCAGTTTGCTACAGCCGGAAAAGAATCCTGCAGTCTTAGGAAACGTGAATTATTATGTGGATTATAATTAATGGACATTTTTGTAGGTGTTGATACATTTTCTGTGAGGGAAAATCAAGTCTGAAATTTCAAAGTGGAAATTACAAACTTCAGAAGCCTTTTTAAAGCTCAAATAAACTACAAGTTTGACATTTCCTGCATTGCATTCCTGCACTTCTCTGTCACTTTTCCTTCCAGACATCAGATGAGCTCAATTGCTCTCCATAAAATTGTATGATCTTAATTTGAGCACTCTTTAGTTGCTGAGAATGTATCTGCACAGCAGGAAATACAAACGTGTAGTGTATTCAAAGTTTAAAAAGGCTTCTAAAGTTTATAATTTCCACTTTAAAATATCAGACTTGATTTGCCCTAACGAAAAATGCCTCAACCCCTACAAAAAAATGTTCATTAAGTATAATCCACATAATAATTAACATTTCCTGTTGCTGCAAGATTATTTTCCTGCTGTTGCAAACTAGCTCAAATTAAGCTCCAACATCTGTAAACCGCTCATCCAGATCAGTCTGAGTACCAGCCCCGACATCCACACTTATTCATCTGTACAACTCATCTATCTCTCCCTTCCATCCACTTGTTGTCCTCCACCACTTACTAATGGATGAATTAATTAATTAATGGATGAATGAATGATCTATACAAACTCCATCCTCTCTCTGTCTCTCTGCAGTAGTGGATCTGATCTACTGGCGGGACGTGGGGAAGACAGGGCTGGTGTTCACAGGGCTGGTGATAGGCCTGGCCAGCCTGTTCCAGCTCAGTGCCATCACCGTGCTGTCCTACCTGTGTATGGCCATCATGTGTCTCACCTTCCCCCTACGCCTCTATTACAAACTCCTAGAGCTGATACGTAAGAACCCTGAAGGAGTGCACCCCTTCCAGTGAGTACATTTTACAGCAGTTACCATGCTCTAGTTTATATATAGAGAGACATATCATATCACCCTAACAGCCATCTGTGTACACGCACACACGCAGGCACGCACTCAAGCACACACACAGACACACAGACACACAGACACAGACACACACACACACACACACACACACACACACACACACACACACACACACACACACACACACACACACACACACACACACACACACACACACACACACACACACACACACACACACACACACAAACACACAAACAGCCATCTGTGTATGGCTCTGTGCATCTGTTGGTAGAAAATGCTTCTTAAACTAGGGATGTGTGTGTGTGTGTGTGTGTGTGTGTGTGTGTGTGTGTGTGTGTGTGTGTGTGTGTGTGTGTGTGTGTGTGTGTGTGTGTGTGTGTGTGTGTGTGTGTGTGTGTGTGTGTGTGTGTGTGTGTGTGTGTGTGTGTGGTACCAGGTCTTATATAGGAGACGACAGCTCTCTGACAGATGAGGAGACGGTGTTGGTGGTGGAGGAAGTGGTGCTGATGATTGCCTTCGCCATCACAGAGATCAAACGCCTGCTCTTCATCGGCAGCATCATGGACTCCATCAAGGTCAGGGGCCACTGTCAATGTCCCTCTGAAAATGCAAAAAACCTCTGTGTATTACTGTAATTATGTACTATAAAATATGTGTAGGGATTGGGGAAGAAGCTAGAGGTTGAAGTCACACAATCACCAGCACTTGAGTCAGACAACATAACTGGTCATTCTGAGGGCTTACATCAGCAAGTGGACAGATGCAATATATACAATACATCAAAAAAACATACATTGCTTCGTAAACTCACATGCTATCTCTACCTATTCCAAACAATGACAATCTAAACACATGTTTTTCTGTTGTCAGTTTGTGCTGCTGCTGTGCGTGTTGGTCTATGTGGGCATCATGACCAACGGACTGACCCTGGTGATAGTTGGTGAGACCATTCTGATCCACCTCTCTATCTTAGTATCTTACACCACACCGTCCTACAGCACTACCCTCATACATGATTATGCTCTAAATACCATAACATGCTACATTGCTCTCTCTGTTTCATTCATACTTCACTTTCCGCCATCACCTCTGATCTGTCATAAAGTTATATGTAAATAATGTCTGTAACATAGTTTGTTGATCTCTTCTGCAGGTGTCATCTGTGTTTTCTCTCTTCCTCTATTCTACAAACAAATGCAGGTGAGGCAGAGAGCTCCTGCTGTTCACAGACTCTGCTTGTAGATAATTATAATGTAATCCACATCACAGCAGCAGCCAAAGGACTGTGTTTAATATGCACTTGTGTTTCGGTGACAGGGTCGGATGAAGAGGATTGGCAAAGTGGTCAACGGCCTCCTGAGGAAAATCAAAAGCTTGTAAGTGCTGAACAAGCCTGTTAAAATGACTGATATGACTGTTTTCATTTTTCATATGGCTAATTTCCTTACTAAACCCTACAGGGACATTTAATATTATGTTCTTTAAAACATTCAGGTCACAATAACCCAGCAACTATGCTCAACACATTATACATATTTTTCGTAATTTAGGATGCAGTATAAAGTAACTGATTTCCCTCTTTTGACACTCTCATTTTTGTCTTTGCAGGTTTAAGAGGTTGTGCAGTACACTGAGATCCTCTACTGCGGCTAAACCTGCTCCAACCACTACTCTGACCCCGGTGCCAGCCCTGGCCCCAAAACACAAACAAAAGTCAAAGTGATGAGAAAGAGAAAGGGGGATCTATGGGAAAAGAGGGGGGTCATTCATACATCTTATCAGACCACCTGGGATTAGGGGCTGGGAAACTCTGACAAGGGGGAGGGGTACAAGGACCTCATGGGGGTGTGACGGGAGGGGGTACAAGAACCTCATGGGAGTGTGAGTGTTCTTTGGAAGGCTACTGGTGTTTCATATTTCCATTTTCCCATTGTGGTGTCTGTGAATGGGAACAAGATTTCAAATCCAGTATTTGGTGTTGGTACACTAAAGATGTTTATAGACAAATGCAAGGTTTATATGGGAGGGAATTTTCAGTCAAATCTAAAAGACAACTAGTTCACCTTAGGCGGGGGGGTGGGGGGGGGGTATATACCACAGAACACTTGCCATTTTAAGACCACACAGGGTGAACACTGGCCATCTGACCACATGCCTTATAATTTACTTTGGAAGTGCACTCAAAGCGTAAGAATGGGTGAATGGGTGCATATTCAATGATTGGAGCTTACTGAAAAGTGTCATTAAACTGCATTGTTCCCTTTTTCTTGATTTTTGCTTAAATTGTTGAATAAATGTTGAGTACATGTTTGAACCTTTCGAAACTGCTCCCATAGATTAATATTTTTTGACATCTCAGTATATCACTTTCAGACATACACACAAACACACATTACACTGATTATTCATCAAATTAAATAATTCTACAATTGTATGCCTAAATAATTATCAGAAACATAACATTCATGTTATCATCTCACTGAGAGTAAAATATTGATCCAACATGCAACAAGCGACAAAGCCTACAGTCCATGAAGCGTCCCCGTCTTCTACAAATAATTGTACGTAGCTAGAACGTCGCAATTGTCGTCATCACGTACGTCTGTCTTGGATGGCAAAACAATTTATGTAGATGAATCCTTCTGATTAAACGGGATTTGTGGCAATTTTTGAAACGCCAATAAGTTATTTATTGACATTTCAGCACTCGAAGACCTTGAATCCATCAATGGAAATGACAGAAACATATGGTAAGCAAAGCTATATTTGGCGTCACTATATGCTATGTGGGTTGTTCTTTTGTCTGGGATAAGAAACAAGATGAAGCTTGTAGGCTAGACAGCCGCCAATAGCTAGCAACTTAGTAAACATTACTTACATTACTTGTCAGTCTATAAGATAGTTAGCTAGTTCTCTAGATCTGTAACACTGGTCGTCAGTAACCGTAACCACTGCTTCTGTTTGATTTGTGAGAAAAAGACATCGCGGCTTTCAACGTCTCTGCTCTTGGCTGCTTCCATGTGGCCAGTCTGTTGTAGTCGTGTGATGTAGTAAATGTGTTATCATAATTTCTTCTCCTTCGTTCTTTTCCAGATTTCCTTTTTAAATTCTTGGTGATTGGAAGTGCGGGATCAGGGAAATCCTGTCTTCTCCATCAATTTATAGAAAACAAGTGTAAGTGAAATTGTTATTAAATGGATAACTTTCAGAAACAGTATATGCACGTCTTAAAGATCACTGGCCTCATGGAGATGGCACTGTAATGTTATATTATGGCACTGTAATGTTATATTATGGCACTGTAATGTTATAGTATGGCACTGTAATGTTATAGTATGGCACTGTAATGTTATAGTATGGCACTGTAATGTTATAGTAGGGCACTGTAATGTTATAGTGGGGTACTGTAATGTTATAGTGGGGTACTGTAATGTTATGGTAATGTTATAGTGGGGTACTGTAATGTTATAGTAGGGTACCATAATGTTATAGTAGGGTACTGTAATGTTATAGTAGGGTACCATAATGTTATAGTGTGGCACTGTAATGTTATAGTATGGCACTGTAATGTTATAGTAGGGCACTGTAATGTTATAGTAGGGGACTGTAATGTTATGGTAACGTTATAGTGGGGTACTGTAATGTTATAGTAGGGTACCATAATGTTATAGTAGGGCACTGTAATGTTATAGTGGGGTACTGTAATGTTATAGTGGGGTACTGTAATGTTATAGTAGGGTACCATAATGTTATAGTAGGGTACTATAATGTTGTAGTAGGGTACTGTAATGTTATGATACTGTAATGTTATAGTAGGGTACTGTAATGTTATGATAATTTAATGTTATGGTATTGTTATATTAAGGTACTGTAATGTTATAGTAGGGCACTGTAATGTTATAGTAGGGCACTGTAATGTTATAGTAGGGCACTGTAATGCTATGGTAATGTTATAGTAGGGTACTGTAATGTTATAGTAAGGTACTGTAATGTTATAGTAGGGTACTCTAATGTAAAAATAGGGTACTGTAATTTTATATTATGGTACTGTAATTTTATATTATGGTACTGTAATTTTATAGTAGGGTACTGTAATTTTATATTATGGTACTGTAATGTTATAGTAGGGTACTGTAATGTTATGGTACTGTATTGTTATGGTACTGTATTGTTATGGTACTGTAATGTTATGGTACTGTATTGTTATGGTACTGTAATGTTATGGTACTGTATTGTTATGGTACTGTATTGTTATGGTACTGTATTGTTATGGTACTGTATTGTTATGGTACTGTAATGTGTTATTATGGTACTGTGCTGTTATATTATGGTACTGTAATGTTATGGTACTGTAATGTTATTATGTTACTGTAATGCTATAGTACTGTAATGTGTTATTATGGTACTGTGCTGTTATATTATGGTACTGTAATGTTATGGTACTGTAATGTTATTATGTTACTGTAATGTTATAGTACTGTAATGTGTTATTATGGTACTGTAATGTTATAGTAGGGTACTGTAATGTTATATTATAGTACTGTAATGTGTTATGGTACTATAGTGTTATATTATGGTACTGTAATATTATAATAGGGTACTGTAATGTTATATTATGGTAATGTTATAGTAGGGTAATGTTATGTTCTGTAGCTCAGTTGGTAGAGCATTGCGCTTGTAACGCCAGGGTAGTGGGTTCGATCCCCGGGACCACCCATACGTAGAATGTATGCACACATGACTGTAAGTCGCTTTGGATAAAAGCGTCTGCTAAATGGCATATATTATTATATTATTATTATATTACGGTACTGTAATGTGTTATTATGGTACTGTAATGTGTTATTATGGTACTGTAATGTGTTATTATGGTACTGTAATGTGTTATGGTACTGTAATGTTATAGTAGGGTACTGTATTGTTATATTATGGTACTGTAATGTTATATTATGGTACTGTAATGTGTTATTATGGTACTGTAATGTTATAGTACTGTAATGTTATATTATGGTACTGTAATATTATGGTAGGGTACTGTAATGTGTTATTATGGTACTGTAATGTGTTATTATGGTACTGTAATGTGTTATTATGTGGTCCTTCTGTAGCTCAGTTGGTAGAGCATGGCGCTTGTAACGCCAGGGTAGTGGGTTCGATCCCCGGGACCACCCATACGTAGAATGTATGCACACATGACTGTAAGTCGCTTTGGATAAAAGCGTCTGCTAAATGGCATATATTATTATTATATATTATTATGGTACTGGAATGTTATGGTACTGGAATGTTATGGTACTGGAATGTGTTATTATGGTACTGGAATGTTATAGTAGGGTACTGATTGGTATATTCACTGGTATCACTACCAAGTTTTTGGTATGTTTACTCTACATTTACATTAGGCTCTATGAGACAACATGACATATGCCAGCAAAGCGTCTCTACCACCATGTGCAACAGAGTCTGTTTTGTTTTGTGTTGTCTGTTCTGTCCCATGTAGTCAAGCAGGACTCCAGCCATACCATCGGGGTGGAGTTTGGCTCCCGGGTGGTAATGGTCGCTGGCAAGACGGTCAAGTTGCAGATCTGGGACACAGCTGGACAGGAGCGATTCCGGTAGGTAGCTCTAATTAACAGGATGCTTGTTATCTGATATATCAGCAGGATGTTCATTTGATCAAATCAAATGTTATTAGTCACATGCGCCGAATACAACCTTACAGTGACATGCTTACTTATGAGTCCCTAACCAAAATAAATAATACAGCCTGGTATAGAGGTCCTGGATGGCAGGAGGCTTTGCCCCAGTGGTGGACTGGGCCGTACGCACTACCCTCTGTAGTGGCTTGCGGTCAGAGGCCGAGCAGTTGCCATACCAGGCGGTGACACAATCATTCAGGATGCTCTCGATGGTGCAGCTGTAGAACCTTTTGAGGATCTGAGGACCCATGCCAAATCTTTTCAGTCTCCTGGGGGAAATGGTTTTGTCGTGCCCTCTTCACTACGGTCTTGGTGTGCTTGGACCATGTTAGTTTGTCGGTGCCCCTGTGTTGAGGATCAATGTGGCCATCTGGGGGCGGCCTGTCAAAGTCCAGGATCCAGTTGCAGAGGGAGGTGTTTAGTCCCAGGGTCCTTAGCTTATTGATGAGCTTTGAGAGCACTATGGTGTTGAACGCTGAGCTGTAGTCAATGAATAGCATTCTCACATAGGTGTACTTTTTGTCCAGGTGGGAAAGGGCAGTGTGGAATGCAATATAAATTGCATCATCTGTGGATCTGTTAGGACAGTATGCAAGTTGGAGTGGGTCTCTGGGATAATGGTGTTCATGTGAGCCATGACCAGCCTTTCAAAGCACTCCATGGCTACAGAAGTGCTACGGGTCAGTAGTAATTTAGGCAGGTTACCTTAGTGTTCTTGGGCACAGGGACTATGGTGGTCTGCTTAAAACATGTTGGTATTACAGACTCGGACCAGGGGAGGTTGAAAATGTCATTGAAGACACCTGCCAGTTGGTCAGCGAATGCTCGCAGTACACGTCCTGGTAATCTGTCTGGCCCTGCGGCCCTGTGAATGTTGACCTGTTTAAAGGTCTTACTCACATCGGCTACGGAGAGCGTGATCACACAGTCTTCCGGAACAGCTGGTGCTCTCATGGATGTTTCAGTGTTATTTGCCTCGAAGCAAGCATAGAAGTAGTTTAGCTCTTCTGGTAGGCTCGTGTCACTGGGCAGTTCTCAGCTGTGCATCCCTTTGTAGTCTGTAATGGTTTGCAAGCCTGCCACATCCGACGAGCGTTGGAGCCGGTGTAGTACGAGTCGATCTTAGTCCTGTATTGACAATTTGCCTGTTTGATGGTTCGTCGGACGGCATAGCGGGATTTCTTATAAGCTTCCGGGTTAGAGTCCTGCTCCTTGAAAGCGGCAGCTCTAGCCTTTAGCTCAGTGCGGATATTGCCTGTAATCCATGGTTTCTGGTTAGGATATGTACGTACGGTCACTGTGGGGACAACGTCATCGATGCACTTATTGATGAAGCCAATGACTAATGTGGTGTACTCCTCAATGCAATCGAAGGAATCCCGGAACATATTCCAGTCTGTGCTAGCAAATCAGGCCTGTCGTTTAGCATCTGCTTCATCTGACCACTTTTTAAAATTAATTGAGTCACTGGTGCTTCCTGCTTTAATTCACACATCTAAAAGTAAAAGGGATTTAATTTCTATATTAGGACGAGCAATGTCGAATTCCGGAGTATAATGAATATATATACAGTGCTTTCAGAAATTATTCCGATCCCTTGACTTTTTCCACATTTTGTTACGTTACAGCCTTATTCTAAAATGGATTAAATTGCTTTTTTACCCTCATCAATCTGCACACAATACCCCAGAAATGTTTGCTAATTTATTAAAAAATAAAAATAGAAATATCACATTTACTTAAGTATTCAGAACCTTTACTCAGTACTTTGTTGAACCACCTTTGGCAGCGATTACAGCCTAGAGTCTTCTTGGGTATGACGCTACTAGCTTGGTTCACCTGTATTTGGGGAGTTTCTCCCATTCTTCTCTGCAGATCCTCTCAAGCTCTGTCAGGTTGGATGGGGAGCGTTGCTGCACAGCTATTTTAAGGTCTATTCAGAGATGTTCGATCTGGTTCCAATCCGGGCTCTGGCCGGGCCACTCAAGGACATCCCAAAGTCACTCCTACGTTGTCTTGGCTGTGTGCTTAGGGTCGTTGGCCTTTTGGAATGTGAACCTTCACCCCAGTCTGGAGGTCCTGAGCGCTCTGGAGCAGTTTTTCATCAGGATCTCTTTTTGCTCCGTTCATCTTTGCCTCAATTCTGACTAGTCTCCCAGTCCCTGCCGCTGAAAAACAACCCCACAGCATGATGCTACCACCACCATGCTTCAAGGCAGGGGTGGTGCCAGGTTTCCTCCAGATGTGATGCTTGGCATTCAGGCCAAAGAGCTCATGTGCCTTTTACTGAGGAGTGACTTCCGTCTGGCCACTCTACCATAGAGGCCTGATTGGTGGAGTGCTGCAGGGATGGTTGTCCTTCTGGAAGGTTCTCCCATCTCCACAGAGGAGCTCTGCCAGAGTAACCATCAGGTTTTTCAGTCTCTCGCTTCCAGCTTTGATGCACCTGTACTGACCTTGCCTTCTGGATGATAGTGGGTTGAACAGGCCGTGGCTCGGGTGGTTGTATTCTTTGATGATCTTTTTGGCCTTCCTGTGACTTCGGGTATTGTAGGTGTCCTGGGGGGCAGGTAGTGTGCCCCCTGTGATGCGTTTGGCAGACCGCACCACCCTCTGGAGATCCCTGCGGTTGCGGGCGGTGCAGTTGCTATACCGAGCGGTGAAATAGCCCGACAGGATGCTCTCAATGGTGCATCTGTAAAAGTTTGAGGGTCTTAAGAGCCAAATGTATTCTTCCTCCTGAGGTTGAAGATACACTGTTGCGGCGCCTTCACCACACTGTCTGTGTGAGTGGACCATTTCAGATTGTCAGTGATGTGTACGCCGAGGAACTTGAAGCTTTCCACCTTCTCCGCTGCGGCTCTGTGGATGGGGGCGTGCTCCCTCTGCTGTCTCCTGAAGTCCACAACCAGCTCCATTACTTTGTTGGCATTGAGGGAGAGGTTATTTTCCTTGCACCACTCCACCAGGGCCCTCACCTCCTCCCTTTCTTGTCATTATTGGTAATCAGGCCTACTACTGTTGTGTCGACTGCAAACTTGACGATTGAGTTGGAAGCCTGCGTGGCCACACAAGTCATGGGAGAACAAGGAGTACAGGAGGGGGCTAAGCATGCACCCTTGTGGGGCCCCTGTGTTGAGGATCAGCGTAATGGAGTTGTTGTTTCCGACTTTTCCCTTTGACGTAAGTATTAGTGGATGCTACATTATGTTCTACATCATGATGTTGGAAAGAGACGGCTCCTCTGTCTGACACTCTTGTTTCCCCCTGACCTCAGATCAGTGACTCGCAGTTATTACAGAGGGGCAGCAGGGGCTCTCCTGGTTTATGACATCACCAGGTAAGACCCTGATTTACACTAATCCCAAATTAACCCCATATTGGATGACAGTGGACCCATTTAATATTTTACTTGAATATACTTCTGTGTCTCTGGGTATCCAAGTCGGGAAACTTACAATTCCCTGACCAACTGGTTGACAGACGCTCGGACACTGGCCAGTCCAAACATCGTCATTATCCTCTGTGGGAACAAGAAGGACCTAGAAGCTGACAGAGAGGTCACTTTCCTTGAGGCATCCATTTTTGCCCAGGAGAATGGTAATGACCCTGCATACTGAGTGATGGTAGTGACTATAGATAAAGGAGATTGATTACTTAATTAGTCCATGTTGTTATAAAAACAGAAGTGATGTTCCTGGAGACGAGCGCCCTCACCGGAGAAAATGTGGAGGAGGCCTTCCTCAAATGTGGTCGCACCATCATCAACAAGATAGAGTCAGGTAATAACGCAGAGCAATGTAGTGCACTAGTGATATATAGGCATCCACATTCGCTGAAGTGCTAACTGTATCTTTGGATGAGTTTTCTCATGTTTAATACATCGATGTGTCTCCTCTGTAGGTGAGTTAGACCCAGAGCGGATGGGCTCAGGGATCCAGTATGGTGACACAACGGTGAGGCAGCTTCGCCAGTCGCCACAGGCTGGCTCAGAACAGGGCAGAGATCAGTGCAACTGTTAAAGGCTAATGCTAACCCAGCTCTAAGACACACAAATCCCATGTCTCCAGGTAAGTAGCTTGTATTAAACCTACACTGATAAGTATGGCTTCTTACAAGTGTTTTGTATTTCTTCAATTGATAATCTATTAGTGTGATAATTTTAGGGCTGTCCCCAATTATTCGACTGGTCGATAGGCTGTTGGTCGACCAACATTTTCTTTCGAAAACTACAACAACAAAAAAATCCTACTTCCTGAATGGATTTTCTCAGGTTTTCGCCTGCCAAATCAGTTCTGTTATACTCACAGACATTATTTGAACTGTTCTGGAAACATTAGTGTGTTTTCTATCCAAATATACTCATTATATGCATATCCTTTCTTCTGGGCCTGAGTAGAAGGCAGTTTGGGCATGCTTTTCATCAAAAATTCCAAATGCTGCACCCTACCCTAGAGAAGTTAATGAAGCTGCCAGTTGAGGACTTGTGAGGCGTCTGTTTCTCAAACTAGACATTCTAATGTACTTGTCCTCGTGCTCAGTTGTGCACTGGGGCCTCCCACTCCTCTTTCTATTCTGGTTAGAGCCAGTTTGCGCTGTCCTCTGAAGGGAGTAGTACACAGCGTTGTATGAGAACTTCAGTTTTTTGGCAATTTCTCGCATGAAATAGCCATCATTTCACAGAACAAGAATAGACTGATGAGTTTCTGAAGAAAGTTCTTTGTTTCTGGCCATTTTGAGCCTGTAATCGAACTCACAAATGCTGATACTCCAGATACTTAACTAGTCTAAAGAAGGCCAGTTTTATTGCTTCTTTAATCATCTTTAAACAGTTTTCAGTTGTGCTTACATATTTGCAAAAGGGTTTTCTAATGATCAATTAGCCTTTTAAAATGATAAACTTGGATTAGCTAACACAACGTGCCATTGGAACACAGGAGGGATGGTTGCTGATAATGGGCCTCTGTACACCTATGTAGATATTCCATTAAAAATTAGCAGTTTACAGCTACAATAGTCAATGACAACATTAACAATGTCTACACTATATTTCTGATCAATTTCATGTCATTTTAATGGACAAAAAAAATCTGATTTTCTAAGTGACCCCAAACTTTTGAACGTTAGTGTGTGTGTGTGATTATTATTATTTTTTGGATGGCACACGAGACACCAGTCTTATTCGCGGCCATCTCAGTGAACTAATCCATTGCGCCGACCACGGGGATGGCACAGTCAAAGAAGAGGAGTGTGGCTGCACAATGCATTTCTCTCTCCAGAAATCCAATTTGTGCATATTCATTGTTTCATAACTTCATTGTGATTTTTTGTTTGTTTTTGCGTTTGATTGTTAGTGTCTATCAATTCCCCATTACATACAGCACCAGTCAAAAGTTGGGACACACCTACTCATTCCAGGGTTTTTCTTTATTTGTACTATTTTCTACATTGTAGATTAATAGTGAAGACCTGAAAACTATGAAATAACATGGAATCATGTAGTAATTAAAAAAAGTGTTAGAAGAATGTCAAATATATTTAGAATTGTTTAAGTAGCCACCCTTTGCCTTGATGACAGTTTGCACACTCTTGACATTCTCCCAACAATGTATTTGAAAATATTTCCAGTGCTCTCCCTTTCGATAACCACTCAGAGTGAAAGGGAAAAATGTAATTCTCTGATCATAAAATAGTTATACCGATTACTTCTTCCTTGCTAAATAGCCTACAGCTGTGTCTGTCCCGAGCTCACTGGCTCTGGAAACTCGTGAGAGCCCAGAATATTTTATACAATGTTGCAAGGACAGTTCGTTGCAGACAGGCAATGCGTGGCCAATGTGATTTATAGGATATTTATTTTTATCAGGATATTTTCTACCTTGTTAGCTTTATAGGCTATTTTTACATATTTGGCGATGGCAGTAGAAGTAACTTTAGGTTTATCATTTTCACTTAGATTTGGATAGAATTTTGATTAACCACATGACAATGATTTTGAGATATGAAAAAGTTATAAATTAAATTAAACTGCTTTACGAAAATGTGCATATGAACTGCCGGTAGAATTGGTCAAATAAATTGGTATTCCACATGAGAAGGTTTGCTGACTCCTCGTGTAGCCTATTACTGACAACTTCAGGAGAGTAATGGCAAAATTTATGAAAGCCAGTAGCAGAGGGAGGATGGTCAAGTTTCTTCTTCTTCTGGTTATCTTGATCTCTGGCTCCTTCTTCAGTCGGCCCTAGATCGGTTAAATTATTGGTATTTAGCGAACTGGGCTGAACTTGTACACCGGGCAGAGAGAGATTTAACATCTTTCCTTTAACCGTCTCTGCACACTCAGGCTTTTAGAGGACTGCCCTGTGACTTTTGACCACTGCTCCTGGAAAATTGCTGGAGAGACCCTGTGTGGAACTTAAGGCTGGGTTAGCGTCTGGATCAGGAACTGTGATGTGAGTATCTGGGTCCAGTCATTGAGCTACTCTTCTCCAGGCCTTTCTCTCTCTGACTACTGCTCCGCTGTGCATCGCCAGGGACTACAAGTGACATCAGCAGAGAGACCTGACCAATCAGAGCCAGGCCCATGGACACACATCAGGATGTTTGTTTTCAATGTCTTTATTCAGAAGCAACAGCCACAGCAGCTCATACACCTCTCACTGTTCACTCTATTGATATAAAGCTGGTGAAAGTCGGGCCAAAGCTTGTAGACAGTGAAGGGACTGACATGGTGTAAGGAGAACACAACACCAGACATTTGTGTTCGATCTCTATAAAAGTTTAGCCTATTTATTGGTTGTGTTGAAAAATGTTGTGAATATATCAAAAGGAAATAACATTTGTGACATTGGTGTACAATGTTTTATGAGACTGTAAAAAGCAGGGAACTTCTATGGTAGTCACAGTGTACACATACAGTACTGTGTGAGTACAATTTTGACAACGTTAATACACATATACATACACACACAAAGTATGTGGACCCCCTCAAATTAGTAGATTCAGCTATTTCAGACATAGGTGTATAAAGTCGAGCACACCGCCATGCAATCTCCATAGGCAAACATCAGCAAGAGAATGGCCTTACTGAAGAGCTCAGTGACTTTCAAGTTGACACCATCATAGGATGGATACCAACAAGTCAGTTCATCATATTCATCATATTTCTGCCCTGCTACAGCTGCCCCGGTCATTTGTAAGTACTGTTATTGTGAAGTGGCAACAACTGCTCAGCCGCAAAGTTTTAGGCCACACAAGCTCACAGAATGGGACCACCGAGTGTTGAAGTGCGTAAAAAGAATCTGTCCTCGGGTTGCAACACTCACTACCTAGTTCCAAACTGCCTCTGGAAGCAACGTCAGCACAAAAACTGTTCGTCGGGAGCTTCATGCTCTCCATAGCCGTGCAGCCACACAAGCCTAAGATCACAATGCCAGGCGTCGGCTGGAGTGGTGTAAAGCTCGCTGCTGTTGGACTCTGGAGCAGTGGAAACGCATTCTCTGGAGTGATTAACCACGCTTCACCATCTGGCAGTCCGACAAACGAATCTGGGTTTGGCAGATGCCAGGAGAATGCTAACTGCCCCAATGCATAGTACCAACTGTAAAGTTGTTTCAGCATGACAATGGCACCGAGCACAAAGTGAGGTCCATACAGAAATGTTTTGTTGAGATCGCAGTGGAAGAACTTGACTGACTTGCACAGAGCCCTGACCTCCACCCCATCGAACAACTTTGGGATGTTTTGGAATGCCAACTGTGAGCCAGGCCTAATCGCCCAACATCAGTGCCCGACCTCACTAATGCTCTTGTGGCTGAATGGAAGCAAGTCCCCACAGCAATGTCCCAACATCAATGGAAAGCATTCCCTGAAGAGTGGAGGCTATTATAGCAGCAAAGGGGGGACCAACTCCATATTCATGCCCATGATTTTGGAATGAGATGTTTGACAAGCAGGTGTCCACATACTTTTGTTCATGTGTTTAGGAGTTGGAGGCAAGCCCAACAGTCGTTTGTTTGTATGAATGAATGAATGAATGAATGAATGAATGAATGAATGAATGCAGTGTGCATTGGATCTGGATGACTCATAAACGTCAGGTTAGGGGGAAAACAAATATGTATTTTACATGTGAGGTATTGTGCAATGATTATGAAAGGGTTGAGGCCATATCTAAATCCACTCAAACCAGATTGTCATTGATGGACCGAAGTAAAGCACAAACGTGAGTATCTCCATTTTTAAAGTTGTTTGTGCGATTGGTTTTAGTAGATGCATATATCTGGACTATGATCTTACATGTGACGTTTGTGTGCTAGATAATTATTGAACTGAAGCACTGCCATCCCTTTGCAAAGCCTGTATGATCTTAAATTAATAAATAATTAAACCAAATGAATTACACTCTCTATCACTTCCCATTGGTATGACTGTGGCTGACACACATTTTACACACCCCTGTTCCGGAGTCAGATCCTACACAGGATGAATCATCTTCAGTGGTTAAATTGAGCCAGACCTACCTGGCTCCTGCACCTTGGGTTAAAGGGAGAGCCAAGCTCCTGCACCTTGGGTTAAAGGGAGAGCCAAGCTCCTGCACCTTGGGTTAAAGGGAGAGCCAAGCTCCTGCACCTTGGGTTAAAGGGAGAGTCACGCTCCTGCACCTTGGGTTAAAGGGAGAGTCACGCTCCTGCACCTTGGGTTAAAGGGAGAGCCACGCTCCTGCACCTTGGGTTAAAGCGAGAGCCACGCTCCTGCACCTTGGGTTAAAGGGAGAGCCAAGCTCCAGCACCTTTCATGATCAAAGAGAAAAGTTTAATAAAAAGTCAGATAAAAGTAGCATAAACTAACATTAGGGTTGTGGTTGA
Organism: Oncorhynchus gorbuscha; assembly: GCF_021184085.1. Taxonomy (NCBI): domain Eukaryota; kingdom Metazoa; phylum Chordata; class Actinopteri; order Salmoniformes; family Salmonidae; genus Oncorhynchus; species Oncorhynchus gorbuscha. Next base: position 73,498,195 of record NC_060174.1, read on the forward strand.
AGAGTTTTTTTCAAAATGCTATATATACACACATTTTTCACGAGAAACGAATGCTTATACGTGCCTTTTTGTGTTTAAAATATTACTGTTCTCAGATTTTAGATTAATAGAATCATAGGTGTGTATTAAAATGCGTTTTGTTGCGAAACGCTATAAGTATCGTATCCTGTATATTTAACAAATTCAACCCATTATAAATCCAGTCTCATGTTATAGTGTTTGGTTAGAGTTAGGCCTTGTCCCGAATGGCACTACTTTTGACCAGAGAACAGATGTCATTGTTTTTTCGTTTTGCAACTAAATGTGATTATTTGTCTCTCTAAAATTACGTCCATTTAGTGATAGGTTTCAAACAAATGTAACAGGGTTGGTTGTTTCCACTTGCCTCTAAAGAAAGGGGTATTTAATGTTCAAGCATTCTTATTGGTTGGTTCAACTCTGACTAAGGCGTGTTGTGATTGGCCCCGCTTGCAGAGAGGCGGAGATCGCGAACATCAAGTCTTCCCAGTATGAAAATGTGATGCAAGGTGTAGGTCACGTTCTGAATACTGTTTTCTATTTTACAATGTGTACAAGTTTGCTGTACATGATTGATTTTTACATGTGTGGGAATATTGTAGGGATTGAGGGGCTTTGGCATATGATTGCTGTAAATAAGTGTTAGTTAGCATACACCGATTTAATGTTCACATAAGCCCACTGCTAACACAGTTGTCTTCATGCTACATATTTTGCCATCAACAGCCATCAATACCGTTAAGCCCTGCACAACTAACGTGCCGTTTCCTTTTTAACACCATAAATAAATTATGCTCAACTGGGACAACTGGCTGATGTGATTTATTTGGACAAAACACAACGCAAGGAGAGTACGATTTACATCTGTTACACTGGTGCCGTGACCCGGATCCACTGGTTGCTGCGGAAAAGGGGGGGTGTAACCGATGTGAAATGGCTAGCTAATAGCGTTTCAATCGGTGACGTCACTTTCTCTGCAAGGGCAGCGTTTTTTTTGTGGAGTGATGGGTAACGATGCTTTGTGGGTGACGTATTCAATACCATGATTGAATAGTGAAACACCAATCTCAAATTCATTAAACAATAAAAGCAAATTTACCAACATTTCTGAAAATTGATATATAGTGTTTTGGAATGAAACTCCAGTTGAACTGGATGTGGACATGATACTACAGTTGTTGGGGTTGAACTGGATGTGGACATGATACTACAGTTGGGGTTGAACCGGATGTGGACATGATACTACAGTTGGGGTTGAACCGGATGTGGACATGATACCACAGTTGTTGGGGTTGAACCGGATGTGGACATGATACCACAGTTGTTGGGGTTGAACCGGATGTGGACATGATACCACAGTTGTTGGGGTTGAACCGGATGTGGACATGATACCACAGTTGTTGGGGTTGAACCAGATGTGGACATGATACCACAGTTGTTGGGGTTGAACCAGATGTGGACATGATACCACAGTTGTTGGGGTTGAACCAGATGTGGACATGATACCACAGTTGTTGGGGTTGAACCAGATGTGGACATGATACCACAGTTGTTGGGGTTGAACCAGATGTGGACATGATACCACAGTTGTTGGGGTTGAACCAGATGTGGACATGATACCACAGTTGTTGGGGTTGAACCAGATGTGGACATGATACCACAGTTGTTGGGGTTGAACCAGATGTGGACATGATACCACAGTTGTTGGGGTTGAACCAGATGTGGACATGATACCACAGTTGTTGGGGTTGAACCAGATGTGGACATGATACCACAGTTGTTGGGGTTGAACCAGATGTGGACATGATACTACAGTTGTTGGGGTTGAACCAGATGTGGACATGATACTACAGTTGTTGGGGTTGAACCAGATGTGGACATGATACTACAGTTGTTGGGGTTGAACCAGATGTGGACATGATACTACAGTTGTTGGGGTTGAACCAGATGTGGACATGATACTACAGTTGTTGGGGTTGAACCAGATGTGGACATGATACTACAGTTGTTGGGGTTGAACCAGATGTGGACATGATACTACAGTTGTTGGGGTTGAACCAGATGTGGACATGATACTACAGTTGTTGGGGTTGAACCAGATGTGGACATGATACTACAGTTGTTGGGGTTGAACCAGATGTGGACATGATACTACAGTTGTTGGGGTTGAACCAGATGTGGACATGATACTACAGTTGTTGGGGTTGAACCAGATGTGGACATGATACTACAGTTGTTGGGGTTGAACCAGATGTGGACATGATACTACAGTTGTTGGGGTTGAACCAGATGTGGACATGATACTACAGTTGTTGGGGTTGAACCAGATGTGGACATGATACCACAGTTGTTGGGGTTGAACCAGATGTGGACATGATACCACAGTTGTTGGGGTTGAACCAGATGTGGACATGATACCACAGTTGTTGGGGTTGAACCAGGATGTGGACATGATACTACAGTTGGGGTTGAACCAGGATGTGGACATGATACTACAGTTGGGGTTGAACCAGATGTGGACATGATACTACAGTTGGGGTTGAACCAGATGTGGACATGATACTACAGTTGTTGGGGTTGAACTAGATGTGGACATGATACTACAGTTGTTGGGGTTGAACCAGATGTGGACATGATACTACAGTTGTTGGGGTTGAACTAGATGTGGACATGATACTACAGTTGTTGGGGTTGAACCAGATGTGGACAAGATACTACAGTTGTTGGGGTTGAACCAGATGTGGAAATGATACTACAGTTGGGGTTGAACCAGGATGTGGACATGATACTACAGTTGGGGTTGAACCAGATGTGGACATGATACTACAGTTGTTGGGGTTGAACCAGATGTGGACATGATACTACAGTTGTTGGGGTTGAACTAGATGTGGACATGATACTACAGTTGTTGGGGTTGAACCAGATGTGGACATGATACTACAGTTGTTGGGGTTGAACCAGATGTGGACATGATACTACAGTTGTTGGGGTTGAACCAGATGTGGACATGATACTACAGTTGTTGGGGTTGAACCAGATGTGGACATGATACTACAGTTGTTGGGGTTGAACCAGATGTGGACATGATACTACAGTTGTTGGGGTTGAACCAGATGTGGACATGATACTACAGTTGTTGGGGTTGAACCAGATGTGGACATGATACTACAGTTGTTGGGGTTGAACCAGATGTGGACATGATACTACAGTTGTTGGGGTTGAACCAGATGTGGACATGATACTACAGTTGTTGGGGTTGAACCAGATGTGGACATGATACCACAGTTGTTGGGGTTGAACCAGATGTGGACATGATACCACAGTTGTTGGGGTTGAACCAGATGTGGACATGATACCACAGTTGTTGGGGTTGAACCAGGATGTGGACATGATACTACAGTTGGGGTTGAACCAGGATGTGGACATGATACTACAGTTGGGGTTGAACCAGATGTGGACATGATACTACAGTTGGGGTTGAACCAGATGTGGACATGATACTACAGTTGTTGGGGTTGAACTAGATGTGGACATGATACTACAGTTGTTGGGGTTGAACCAGATGTGGACATGATACTACAGTTGTTGGGGTTGAACTAGATGTGGACATGATACTACAGTTGTTGGGGTTGAACCAGATGTGGACAAGATACTACAGTTGTTGGGGTTGAACCAGATGTGGAAATGATACTACAGTTGGGGTTGAACCAGGATGTGGACATGATACTACAGTTGGGGTTGAACCAGATGTGGACATGATACTACAGTTGTTGGGGTTGAACCAGATGTGGACATGATACTACAGTTGTTGGGGTTGAACTAGATGTGGACATGATACTACAGTTGTTGGGGTTGAACCAGATGTGGACATGATACTACAGTTGTTGGGGTTGAACCAGATGTGGACATGATACTACAGTTGTTGGGGTTGAACCAGATGTGGACATGATACTACAGTTGTTGGGGTTGAACTAGATGTGGACATGATACTACAGTTGGGGTTGAACCAGATGTGGACATGATACTACAGTTGTTGGGGTTGAACCAGATGTGGACATGATACTACAGTTGTTGGTGTTGAACCAGATGTGGACATGATACTACAGTTGTTGGGGTTGAACCAGATGTGGACATGATACTACAGTTGTTGGGGTTGAACCAGGATGTGGACATGATACTACAGTTAGGGTTAGTTACTACCCTAACCCTAGACTGGTAGGTAACACACTGTAATTACAGCAGTAGCCCTAACCTGAGTTTAATGTCCACATCCCGGGTTCAACCTTAGGTTAGGTTTATGGTTGAGGCTAAGTAATGTTCAAACCTATACCTCACCCTAAATAGGGCTCCCCCACCTCCAAATTCCCAAATTAACCACTTGTCATATTGTTACACTTCTGTATCACCACAAGGTGGTGCTGTGAAACCACGAATATTAATATCATGTCAGTCAGCAAGCAACAGGTAAACAAAGCCGTATTCAGATGACATTGGTGTTACATTTTGGAACAAATATTTTTTTGTATCAAGTACAATGCGTATAATAAGTAGATTATAGAGTAAATAGTAATACCTAATAATGCTTTTAGCCTCTTGCAGGGTCAAGCCAAACAACAATGTATGTATGTCCCTTTGAAGGGTACGGCCCAATGGGAGAGCACAGGGCTGATATTATGATCTCTGACCTCTAGTGTTACAGATGAATGGGCCCGGCGTGTGACCAGACGACAGCTGGGCCACTGTTCTGCTGAGTCAGCCTCTGCTTCACAGACATACGCGTGAGCACACAGATGGAACAGGGCCATTTACTAAGATACGTGTCCCCTTCAAGGCCTTATATTATCATCATATTAAATGACATGGATGTGGCCTCGTCTTTATGACTTGCCCACTCCTGGTTGAAATGAACATGTTTACACCAGCTGTGTGCAAATGCACAGATCTTAAGTCGCTGTGTTTGTATAGTATACGTGTCTCCTTAAGTATTGACATTACATTTAAGTCATTTAGCAGACGCTCTTATCCAGAGCGACTTACAAATTGGTGCATTCACCTTATGACATCCAGTGGAACAGCCACTTTACAATAGTGCATCTAAATCTTTTAAGGGGGGGGGGGGGGGGGTGAGAAGGATTACTTTATCCTATCCTAGGTATTCCTTAAAGAGGTGGGGTTTCAGGTGTCTCCGGAAGGTGGTGATTGACTCCGCTGTCCTGGTGTCGTGAGGGAGTTTGTTCCACCATTGGGGGGCCAGAGCAGCGAACAGTTTTGACTGGGCTGAGCGGGAACTGTACTTCCTCAGTGGTAGGGAGGCGAGCAGGCCAGAGGTGGATGAACGCACTGCCCTTGTTTGGGTGTAGGGCCTGATCAGGGCCTGGAGGTACTGAGGTGCCGTTCCCCTCACAGCTCCGTAGGCAAGCACCATGTGACCAATGACAGCTGCTCAGAATAAGGCTGAGTGTGTGTGTATCAGAAACATGCAAACCTTAATTGGGAAAACATTTGATAGAAGCAGAATTTTTTTTATTTCAGCGTTAAAGGGCATGGCCGAGTTTCTAACACTTCACAGGCAGAAATGCATTCAAGCTTTCATGAACAACATATTTTGTCTGACTATATTAGAAAACCAAGACCAGATCATTTTACTAGTAGGTTTAACCACCCTCTTTCAGACCTTGACATCTCCTCTCCATGAGCCTGGTTTTCCTCTGCTGTCCCCAGCCAGTCAGACACAGACACAGCTGGAAGCCACATTAGTACTAAGGTTGGATGGATACCTACTAAACAAACAGAGGATGAGACCCTAGACCTGTTAGTTTGTTTCTGGGTGTACAGTAGGTCTGGCAACATGGACACAGACAACCAGGCTTGCTTTTGTTTCATAGTTCATGTGCAGTTTTCATTAGAAATGTTTCAATGAAATTGAGAAGATTTGCGTGTTGGATTTGTCGATTCATTTTCATGGTTGTGTCTCGGTTGATCTCGCCAGCGTTCATTATCCAAGTCCTGGGTCTCCTCTGTTGGAGGAATGTTGGCTCGGACCCAGACATGTCCCATAGAGAAACACTAATGATCAAAGAAGCTGTTCTGTGTTTATTTTCACTTTGTGAATGAGTTGGATTGCATTATGAAACACAGAACAGAATAAATACTGTCTGAAGTTCGTCAGTCTTGGCCACAAACATGCATATCCCGGATGAAGTGATACACCCTGCTTCACTCTCTACATTTACATTCACGCACTAAAAAAACGTGCAAATCAATAGACCGTCATCCACACCCCTCTTTAAACATGCACGCAGGCATACACACACAAGACACTCCAGTGTCATTGCTCAGATGGAGGTCTGGCAGACAGACACTCCTTCCTTGTGATGTATGGAGATGTCTGAACAGAGGCCCACCAATCGTGCTTTAATTGCCACACCACCACAAAGAAGAGGAAAAATGACAGCAGGCTGGCCGGCGCAGTGCAGGCCTTTGTAGTGTGGCTAGCCGCTCTGGCCCAGACGAAGAGATCGGCTCAACAGTCATATAAGCCCTCAAGGAAGAACAAATCGGTTGAGAAGGCAAGGATCCACATTGAGTATCTCCTCTATATTCTCTGGACTCTGTGGATGAGTTACTGAGTGAGTACATTGAGTATAGGAACAGTGCAGCACAAGGCAAATAAAGAAGCACAGCCAACAACAGAAATGCCCAAAATACATTGGCTACAAAAGAAAGCAAATGGGGCCTTGTTTAAAGCGGGTTTTCAATGTTTGTGAGAATACATGGAATATCACTGGTGGGTGGGTTAGACCTGTGGAAGGGTAACTGGGGAATAGGGCAGTATGAGAAAGACAGAAGGGGAGAGAAGAGGGAACTGGGAGAGAAAATGGTTCAAGGGAAACAGAGATAATGATCAGATGAAGGTGATCGATGGAAGGGATCAGTCCTTCATAGAGGCCATTTTGTCATCCTGACACGCACACACACGCAAACATGCATAGATACGACCACAGGGCCTTAAAAGGGCGCTTAGTGCTGGCAAAGGTCTAGACATACATTAACAAAGAATAATGGCTGCCATTTTTGTACGCAGAATGAGACTGGGCTGAAACTCAGAAATAATTATTAGGGAGAAAGGCAGGGGAAAACGTTTCATTCCAATACAGGGAGGGTCTGAAACATGTCTCTCTGCATTTTCACTCCTACTGGAAGCATCCCAGAGAAGGAGAAAGGCTGTATGTCCTTAAACAACCAGCATGACCTTTCATAAGGTTACAGGTAGAGTATCATACAACAAAACATACACATTTATCCCCATCAAAAGTACTACAGTAATATTATCCAACAATGAGGTACACATTTATCCTCCTCTCATAGTGTCAGATACATACACGCATATTTGGGTTTGTCAAAAAATACCATTGACTTCATGAGCGAGAGTTGCTCTGGTTTTGTTGTGCCTCTTTGTTAGTCTGGATTATTATAGATGAGCTTTCAGAAACAATAGGCTGCTCTCCCATTGAGATGTCATGAGCTGGCCATATCTAATAGTGTGTCTCCCTGCTGGGGACTCCTCTGTCAACAATCTGCTGGCTGTTGTTCAGTCATAAACCACTGTTCTATAAGCAGACACAGATCAATACTGAGATGTCATGAGTTGGACATATCTAATAGTGTGTCTCCCTGCTGGGGACTGCTATGTCAACAATCTGCTGGCTGTTGTTCAGTCATAAACCACTGTTCTATAAGCAGACACAGATCAATACTGAGATGCATTCATAATTGATATGTTTGATCATGTTTCATAATTGTGTTTTCAGGTTGATTTATAGACTTTTCACATTGCTATAGAGAGCAGAGCTGGCTCTGAGTTCCACTGATTGAGCCATCCACGCAGAGACACAGAAATGCAGCCGATTTCAACAGATGGCACATCAAAGTACAGTGCCCGTGATCCCCCTTGAATGGCTGTAAAGCCTTGCCACACTCATCTCCCCTCTCCCTTCTTTCTCCACTGCTTCACCATACAGACATCCATTATGCCCATCTCCATGGCACAGTATTTCTTCATCCACGTTTTACAGACGTAAAATAAAGGTGACTAAAGGCTCAGGCGAAGAACAAAAGGCCCCTCTTAACGGCAGTAAATTGTCAGTCTGGCCCCCTGTTCACCATCCCCCTGTCCACCATCCCCCCCACCCTCTCTCCTCCGACCCACTACCATACACCCCCTTCCCTACAGTGGCCTCCCCTCCCCCTAACCCTCCACCCACTACCCTGCACACAGACTAATAGTCTGACGGGAGAGAAGGATGGCAGGTGGCCAGGCTATTCTCAGAGGACAATGTCTCAGCCAAGAAGCATAGAGAGAGAGAGAGAGACCGACAGACCGACAGAGAGAGACAGACAGACAGACAGAGAGAGAGAGATTTTCCCGGGTTGTGAAAACTGCTGTATGACCGAATCGTCATGACCTGCTGCCATCACTGTGGCTATCCTAAATTACACCATCATCACCTGCAGTCCAGCCATTGGCACACAAACATGTTGATAGTGTTAGTTTTACAATACCTCAATGGTTTTCTCCCACTGCTATGGGTAGGGTATGATACTTTTAAAATGTAATCCGTTAGTTACTAGTTACCTGTCCTTAATTGTAATCAGTAACATAACTTTGGGATTACCCAAAATTAGTAACGTAATCTGATTACATTCAGTTACTTTTAGATTAGAAGAAGAGGCATTATTAGAAAACAAAAATGTATGTTACCAATTGAACGACATCTACTGCAGGATAAATCACTGTTAAAGTTTACATAGCTGGCCACATATGGATGTTACGTTTTACTTTATGGCTTGGTTATGTAGGCTTCTTCTAACCCATCGCTTTCTACTACATATAATAATACGATTAAATTATATCTTTACATTAAAAACCAAAGTCTATCAGAATTCCAGTCATTCCAGTAAATGTTATACTGCTTGATCTTCAAGAATAGAACATGGAAATATAGATTAGCCAAATTGTTTAACCTGAGCATGACCCCAAAACTAAGGACTTAATAGCCAGCCCTACTCTGTTGTTTACGATTTTGTTGTCATGGAGGACTGATTGGACTGGATTTGGGTTGAAAAATAAATGCTGCGCTCATGTAATGGCATGCTTTGAGCACTACTGAAAAGTGCTATTTACACCTGAAAAATGAATGCCATATACTGCATTTGCAATAGGCCTATTGTTTACCTTTTTGTTGGTGACACTTTGATATCTTGATATGCTGCAGCTGTTTAAAGGGCAAATATACAGATGAAACAATAACAAAATGGCCACCCCTCTGTTTTGGTAAAAAGCTGAGGGATGGGCCTGGAGAAATGCAACCACTCAGATTAATAGACAGAGTTATGGATGCAAGGACTGCCCCTCCATGATATCCAAATTATTGTTTTAACCATGTTATGAGGCTATATGAGGCTTGCAAACTATTACAGACTACAAAGGGAAGTATAGCTGCGAGCTGCCCCATGACACAAGCCTACCAGATGAGATATTTTACTTCTATGCTCACTTCGAGGCAAGCAACACGGAAGCATGCATGAGAGCATCAGCTGTTCCGGAAGACTATGATCACGCTCTCCGTAGCCGATGTGAGTAAGACCTTTAAACAGCTCAACATTCACAATGCAGCAGGGCCAGATGGATTACCAGGGCATGTACTCCGAGCATGCGCTAACCAACTGGCAAGTGTCTTCACTGACATTTTCAACTTGTCCCTGACTGAGTCGGTAATACCAACATAACTCAAGTATACCACCATAGTCTCAGTGCCCAAGAACACTTAGGTAACCTGCCTAAATGACTACCGACCCATAGCACTAACATCTGTAACCATGAAGTGCTTTGAAAAGCTGGTCATGGCTCACATCAACAACATTATCTCAGAAACTCTAGACCCACTCCAATTTGCATACCGCCCCAACAGATCCACAGATGACGCAATCTCTATTGCACTCCACACTGCCCTTTCCCACCCGGACAAAAGAAACACCTTTCTAAAGTCTCCGAAAGCCAAGTGAACAAACAGATCACCGACCATTTCTAATCCCACCGTACCTTCTCCGCTGTGCAATCTGATTTTCGAGCTGGTCATGGGTGCACCTCAGCCACGCTCAAGGTCCTAAACAATATCAAAATCGCCTTTGATAAAAGACAGTACTGTGCAGCCGTCTTCATTGACCTGGCCAAGGCTTTCGGCTCTGTCAATCACCACAGTCTTATCAGCAGACTCAACAGCCTTGGTTTCTCAAATGATTGCCTCGCCTGGTTCACCAACTACTTCTCAGATAGATTTCAGTGTGTCAAATTAGAGGGTCTGTTGTCTGGACCTCTGGCAGTCTCTATGGGGGTGTCACAGTGTTCAATAGAGGGTCTGTTGTCTGGACCTCTGGCAGTCTCTATGGGGGTGTCACAGTGTTCAATTCTGGGGCGACTCTTTTCTCTGTATACATCAATGATGTCGCTCTTGCTGCTGGTGAGTCTCTGATCCACCTCTACGCAGGCGACACCATTCTGAATACTTCTGTCCCTTCTTTGGACACTCTGTTAACAACCCTCCAGACGAGCTTCAATGTCATACAACACCCCTCAACTCAACTGCTCTTAATTGCAAAAAAACCTAAATGCATGCTCTTCAACCGATTATGGCCGCACTTGCCCGCCCGACAAGCATCACTACTCTGGACAGTTCTGACTTAGAATGTGGACAACTACAAATACCTAGGTGTCTGGTTAGACTGTAAACTCTCCTTCCAGACTCACATTAAGCATCTCCAATCCCAAACTAAATTGAGAATCGGCTTCCTATTTCACAACAAAGCCTCCTTCACTTATGCTGCTAAACATACCCTCGTAAAACTGACTATCCTACTAATATCCTCCAAAACTCTACTCAGCAAATTGGATGTAGTCTATCACAGTGCCATCCATTATGTCACCAAAGCCACACATATTACCCACCACTGTGACCTGTATGCTCTCGTTGGCTGGCCCTTGCTTCATATTCATCGCCAAACCCACCGGCTCCAGGTCATCTATAAGTCTTTGCTAGGTAAAGCCCCGCCTTATCTCAGCTTACTGGTCACCATAGCAACATCCACCCATAGCACACGTTCCAGCAGGTATATTTCACTGGTCATCCCCAAAGCCAACTCCTCTTTGGCTGCCTTTCCTTCCAGTTCTCTGCTGCCAATGACTGGAACGAATTGCAAAAATCACTGAAGCTGGAGTCTTATATCTCCCTCACTAACTTTAAGTATCAGCTGTCAGAGCAGCTTAACGATCATTGCACCTGTATACAGCCCATCTGTAAATAGCCCACCCAGCTACCGCATCCCCATATCGTTATTTATTTTTGTTCTTTTGCACCCCAGTATCTCTACTTGCACATCATCATCATTTGCACATCTATCACTCCAGTGTTAATGATAAATTGTAATTATTTTGCCACTATGGCCTATTTATTGCCTTACCTCCCTAATCTTACTACATTTGCACACACTGTATATAGATTTTTTCTATTGTGTTATTGACTGTGTGTTTGTTTATCCCATGTGTAACTCTGTTGTTTTTGTCGCACTGCTATGCTTTATCTTGGCCAGGTCGCAGTTGTAAATGAGAACTTGTTCTCAACTGGCCTACCGGGTTAAATAAAGGTGAAAAAAGAGAATGTGAGAATGCTATTCATTGACTACAGCTCAGCGTTCAACACCATAGTGCCCTCAAAACTCATCACTAAGCTAAAGACCCTGGGACTAAACACCTTCCTCTGCAACTGGATCCTGGACTTCCTGATGGGCCACCCCAAGGTGGTGAGGGTAGGTAACAACACATCCGCCACACTGATCCTCAACACAGGGACCCCTCAGGGGTGTGTGCTCAGTCCCCTCCTGTACTCCCTGTTCACTCATGACTGCATGGCCAAGCACGACTCCAACACCATCATTAAGTTTGCCGACGACAACAGCCTTATCACCGACAGCGATGAGTCAACCTATAGGGAGGAGGTCAGTGACCTGGCCGTGTGGTGACAGGACAACAACCTCTCCCTTACCGTGATCAAGACAAAGGAGATGATTGTGGACTACAGGAAAAGGAGGACCAAGGACGCTTTAAGTTCCTTGGTGTCCACATCAACAACAAACTAGAATGGTCCAAACACACCAAGACAGTCGTGAAGAGGGGACAACAAAACCTATTCCCCATCAGGACACTGATCAGATTTGGCATGGGTCCTCAGATGCTCAAAGATTTTTTTACACCTGCACCATCGACAGCATGGTTGCATCACTGCCTGGTATGGCAACTGCTCAGCCTCCGACCGCAAGGCTTGACAGAGGGTAGGTCGTATGGCCCAGTACATCACTAGGGCCAAGCTTCCTGCCATCCAGGACCTCTATACCAGGTCGTGTCAGAGGAAGGCCCCAGCAACCCTAGTCATAGATCCTTCTCTCTGCTTCCGCACGGCAAGCGGTACCAGAGCACCAAGTCTAGGTCCAAAAGGCTTCTTAACAGCTTCTACCCCCAAGCCACAAGACTCCTGAACAGCCAATCAAATGGCTACCCACACTATTTGCGTTGTAAGTAAACATTTCACTGTAAGGTCTACTACACCTGTTGTATTCGGCACGTATGACAATTTTTTTTATATTTGATATACAGTGGTTGTTTACATTTACAATGTTTACAAACATAGGAGAAAAACAAGCTTATATTTTGGGATCTCATGGAGTTTGACAGTTGAACTAAGCTCATGAGACATTTATAAGTTATATTCTTCAAGAATCAATGGATATATACATATATATATATATATATATATATATATATATATATATATATATATATATATATATATATATATATATATATATACATATACATATATATATATATATACATACAGTGGGGCAAAAAAAGTATTTAGTCAGCCACCAATTGTGCAAGTTCTCCCACTTAAAAAGATGAGGCCTGTAATTTTCATCATAGGTACACTTCAACTATGAAAAAAAAAGAAATCCAGAAAATCACATTGTAGGATTTTTTTGTTTATGTATTTGCAAATTATGGTGGAAAATAAGTATTTGGTCACCTACAAAACAAGCAAGATTTCTGGCTCTCACAGACCTGTAACTTCTTCTTTAAGAGGCTCCTCTGTCCTCCACTCGTTACCTGTATTAATGGCACCTGTTTGAACTTGTTATCAGTATAAAAGACACCTGTCCACAACCTAAAACAGTCACACTCCAAACTCCACTATGGCCAAGACCAAAGAGCTGTCAAAGGACACCAGAAACAAAATTGTAGACCTGCACCAGGCTGGGAAGACTGAATCTGCAATAGCGAAGCAGCTTGGTTTGAAGAAATCAACTGTGGGAGCAATTATTAGGAAATGGAAGACATACAAGACCATTGATAATCTCCCTCGATCTGGGGCTCCACGCAAGATCTCACCCCGTGGGGTCAAAATGATCACAAGAACGGTGAGCAAAAATCCCAGAACCACACGGGGGGACCTAGTGAATGACCTGCAGAGAGCTGGGACCAAAGTAACAAAGCCTACCATCAGTAACACACTACGCTGCCAGGGACTCAAATCCTGCAGTGCCAGACGTGTCCCCCTGCTTAAGCCAGTACATGTCCAGGCCCGTCTGAAGTTTGCTAGAGAGCATTTGGATGATCCAGAAGAAGGTCATATGGTCAGATGAAACCAAAATATAACTTTTTGGTAAAAACTCAACTCGTCGTGTTTGGAGGACAAAGAATGCTGAGATGCGTCCAAAGAACACCATACCTACTGTGAAGCATGGGGGTGGAAACATCATGCTTTGGGGCTGTTTTTCTGCAAAGGGACCAGGACGACTGATCCGTGTAAAGGAAAGAATGAATGGGGCCATGTATCGTGAGATTTTGAGTGAAAACCTCCTTCCATCAACAAGGGCATTGAAGATGAAACGTGGCTGGGTCTTTCAGCATGACAATGATACCAAACACACCGCCCGGGCAACGAAGGAGTGGCTTCGTAAGAATCATTTCAAGGTCCTGGAGTGGCCTAGCCAGTCTCCAATTCTCAACCCCATAGAAAATCTTTGGAGGGAGTTGAAAGTCCATGTTGCCCAGCAACAGCCCCAAAACATCACTTCTCTAGAGGAGATCTGCATGGAGGAATGGGCCAAAATACCAGCAACAGTGTGTGAAAAACTTGTGAAGACTTACAGAAAACGTTTGACCTCTGTCATTGCCAACAAAGGGTATATTACAAAGTATTGAGATAAATTTTTGATATTGACCAAATACTTATTTTCCACCATAATTTACAAATAAATTCATTAAAAATCCTACAATGTGATTTTCTGTATTTTTTTTCTCATTTTGTCTGTCATAGTTGAAGTGTACCTATGATGAAAATGACAGGCGTCTCATCTTTTTAAGTAGGAGAACTTGCACAATTGCACAAATACATACATGCACAAATACACAAAAACTTGCACACACACACAAACACACACAGTGACTTCGGAATGTATTCAGACCCCTAGACTTATTCCACTTTGTTACAGCCTTATTCTAAAATTGTTTAAATAAATCACAATCCTCCTCAATCTACACACAATACCCCATAATGACAAAGCAAAAACAGGTATTTACACATTTATAAAAAAATAAAAAACAGAAATAGCTTATTTACATACGTCCTCAAACCCTTTGCTATGCCACTCAAAATGGAGCTCAGGTACATCCTGTTTCTAATGAAAATGCTTGAGATGTTTCTACAACTTGGTTGGAGTCTACCTCCGGTAAATTCAGTTGATTGGACATGATTTGGAAAGACACACACCTGTCTATATAAAGGTTCCACAGTTGACAGTGCATGTCAATTCCAAAAAAAGCCATGAGAAAGAATTGTCCATAGAGCTCAGAGACAAGATTGTGTTGAGGCACAGATCTGGGGAAGGGTATCAACACATTTCTGCAGCAATGAAGGTCCCCCAAGAACGCAGTGGCCTCCATCATTCTTAAATGGAAGACGTTTGGAAGCACAAAGACTCTTCCTAGAGCTGGCTGCAAGCTTGAGCGTCATAATTATATAATTTATAAGTCCATAAATGGATGTTTTAACTACAGATTGACCCTTTAAGTCTATCAAAAGTGTGCAAGTTTGAGCATGTGTCCATTAGGCCTATGGATTTGTTTATTTTTTTATCAGCATGAATTAGATTGAGCAATAAAACCCCACTTTTATTCCATGGGCTTAGATCTGCACTATGCAGCTGTTGCAAGAGGAGCATTTTTCACTGGCTGTCCACTGGTTTAAAAAACAATGATTGATAGGCAATCTAATCTTCTTGAATTCAATCATTATTGGATTTATATACGCATTTAGATTTGTGAACAGCCATCCACAACCACCACTATCCTTATGGCAGAAATAGCTAAATGAGAGAGCAGCAGTGTGATTCACATCAATGTGCTATGTAGATATCAATAATACGTGATATCCATATCGCCGTAGGCTACACCACTGCTGTCATCCTTACCTCCAAGCCTTTATTCAAGTTGGATAATCTTTGGATGCCGACAGCAGTCGCACCATTGGAAGACATAGCTTGGACTGTAGCCTATAAAAGCGATTTTCCCGCGACCCATCAAACACGTTTGGTGTGTCATCGTAGTGGTCTCTGACTTGGTCAGACTCACTCAGGTAGAACAAATTTAAACTTGCGCTTTTTTTCAATGCTGATTTGAATGTCATTGAGAAAACAGAGAAGTGTCAAAGATTTTTTTTTTTTAAACATCCTTTCTAAATTAAAATTGAATCCTCAAAGTAATCATCTAGCTTTTTGTAAATCTGTTACTATCCAACCCTGGCTATGGGTCACATATGTCCCTCTCACTGTCACCATTTTACTGCCGTCTCTCTAACAGATGAGTTGGAGTCCCTCCATGGCCAGAAAATGTCCTGGATGGAAATGATGATGATCCTTCACTGACCTGAACCAGAGCTGTTCTCTTTCCATTGGACAGGGAGCTGGCTGCATTCTCCTCACAGGGCTCCCTCAGGTGTCTCTGCAGACATAGGCTTTTAGAGACATATTTCCTGGCTGTATGCGAAAGTGCTTGTACATCACTTATGACATCCAGGGAACAGCCACTTTACAATAGTGCATCTACATACAAATTTTAAGAGGTGAGAAGGATTACTTTATCCTATCCTAGGTATTCCTTAAAGAGGTGGGGTTTCAGGTGTCTGCATGCGAGAAGTGCTCTATCCAGCCTGTACATCAAAACATAAACACAGGAGCCCTCCTCATAAAACATAGTGAGGATGACCTAAACACCACATTTTACAGGACGTCTGGAAGAGGCCATGACGGAGGGCGGTTACTGGTCAGAAATAAAGATCCCTCTGTGAAGAAACTAAGTACACATTTATCCTCAAACTCTCAATCACTCACATCCACAAACTCACAGTGCAAAAGGCATGTTTAAAAACTAAGGCTTTTTTCTTTAGCCTCCATTCATAAACTCCTATTTAATTTCTAAAATGTCTTGTCCTTTAAGACGTGAACCATTATATTTAAGTATGAATGAGCTGAGGATGAGGTAGGCTTATTAAAAATGTGCCGAGATCAGATCCCAAAACACCAATGCTACTCTACACATACCATCACTTACAATCATGACGATACTTAAGTTGTACAGAAGAGCTACAAAAGTCTACTCCGCTCATCCCTCAACTTCGTTTTGCAGTCCAATCCCAAACCACCCTCCCTAACAAACCAATAGGCTACATGACATAACAGTCCATAATATTCAGCCCCTCAGAAAGGCATGGTAAAACTTGCCCTGTACATACTCCACTTCCAGCAGGGCAGTTTGTTAGCTGATGGAAACTGACACATTTTTATATTTCAATAGTTAATGCATTCCTGAGAGCTTATTCACTAGTGGCAGGGAAACAAACAATGGCCTTATTGTGGGTTGGCTCAGCTAGAGCCCTGGTCCCCACCAGGACAGGAGAGGAGAGGCACGGAGGCCTAACTCATTAACACACTGCTATGTGAGGCTAACGTCCTTAGCAGATGCCTCTAAGGCTGCGACTGCTCTTCCGAACGTTTGACCATATAAAAACGTTGTCATGTACACAGACTACCTATACTGTATAAATATGGTTTAAAAAACTCTAACCCTGACCAATGTGTAAAAAACAAACACTGCATATATATTATCTACTCACAATGGAAGAATGAGAACACAAAATCATCAACAGTTGAGAAGATCCCCTTCAAATATATAAATGGCGCTAGAAAGACCTCTCTGAAATTGCAGCGAAATAACACAAATCGGATTGTTCCACTGATGTATGAATGATTTATGTTTCAATTCCAAGTGCGAAAGTTCCCTTTTTCTATGATTCAGTTAACTTCTCGAAGCATTAAACCACATTAATCTTTTCTCAACATTTAAATTACATGATAGTAACATATAATGAAATTCGCTGTACTCTATCTGGTATACTGTTGCTATCTGGTATGCTTGATCCTGATGTCCTGGTGCACGGTCCTTCAGGCAATGTTACCATCTCTGTTCAGATCCTGATGTCCTGGTGCACGGTCCTTCAGACAATGTTACCATCTCTGTTCAGATCCTGATGTCCTGGTGCACGGTCCTTCAGGCAATGTTACCATCTCTGTTCAGATCCTGATGTCCTGGTGCACGGTCCTTCAGACAATGTTACCATCTCTGTTCAGATCTTGATGTCCTGGTGCACGGTCCTTCAGACAATGTTACCATCTCTGTTCAGATCTTGATGTCCTGGTGCACGGTCCTTCAGACAATGTTACCAGCTCTGTTCAGATATTGATGTCCTGGTGCACGGTCCTTCAGACAATGTTACCATCTCTGTTCAGATCTTGATGTCCTGGTGCACGGTCCTTCAGACAATGTTACCATCTCTGTTCAGATCCTGATGCACGGTCCTTCAGACAATGTTACTATTTCTGTTCTTATACCATGAAGTTAGAATCCTACCTAATTGGCTGTGTGTTTACCAGAACCGTACAAAGACATGCCTGGTGTTTACCACAATCCTAAAAAAAAGTATTAGTTCTAACTAATTCAAAGAGCATAACTGTACACAGGATTATCACATAGCCACAGTGACATAGTAACACATTCAACTACTATACATAATAGAGCTTAGTATGGTGTTTTCATATCATTCCACTCCAATACAGTACACAGCAGAGCTTAGTGTTCCATTTTAAATAGTTACTTTGTGGTACTGTACCAAATCTGTCTTCCTGCTCTTCCCTATGCTGTTATCCTCTGTTCATTGATGTGGTTGGGAACAGAACAGGTGGTACGGAGAAGGGGAGTGGAGGGGTGTTTGGGTTGTCGTTCCTCAGAGAAACTCAGCAGTTTATGCTTCAGCCTCATTAGTCTTGCTTCTTACAAGTGATAACTGCTGCTCTCAAATTATGTTAAATGTGGAGTAGACTCATCTATGAAGGCTTGGTCAAGTCATAAACTATTTTGTTGCCTGGGTTCTTCACATTGAAAAGGCTGGCATCTGTGAGCCTGCATGGCGATGGGTGGGGCAGGGTGAGTGATTGATTGACAGGTCCATAGAAGGTTTAGGACGTGTCCGTCACACATAGTGTTCCCGGTGGTTGATGTAGATACGATCCGCCCCGTTCTGGTGACACACCCACTCCTGATAGGACAGAGGCTGGTGGGAGGGGCTTCGGGGTTCCCGGGGTGTGAGCCTGGCAGGTGTTCCCTCTGCCATCTCAAACTGCCGCACAGCCCTGTGAGCCTGCAAAAATAGAGGATGGGATGACTCACTGTGTCGCTGTTGATACAAAATAAATACATATTCCGGAAATTAGTCATATCAACTTTCTAAAAAAACTCGAAACTTTTCATTTCAACCCTAAATATATGCAGCTGAAAAACACATCAAATATGAGGGAGTGAGTTGAAGAGAATTGGCACTGAATCAGTAGAGGGTCTCAGAGGAGAGACGCTAGATGGATAGAACTGACTGTTCTCCCTGTAGTCCAGACAGACAACAGTCTTTGTTGGGAATACTAGACTCTGTAGCTCTACATACACAGAAACACAGATAAACTCCATTTTACTGGTGCTGTTTGAATAGTGTGAGGTAGGGTTCAGGCCAAAGCCATTACATTCCTTTTATGGACCTGAATACTAATAACACTCTTAAATGAACCGGTAAACAAGGTAAAGATAGAAACAGAAGGGAGAAGGGTAGGATGAAAGAGCGAGAAAGAGAGAGAGCAAGCGAGGGAGCGAGAGAGATGCATGGTTGGAAACAGAGGACACTGAATCATTCAATGATCTTAAAAGACTACCTTTTGCATCTCACTGAGCTGAATGAATCTAACTCCATTTTAACCCCAATATGGCTCTTCTCCTTCCCCAGAGCTCAGTTTATTTAAGGTTTACTTGAATGAGAAGTTGACCAGTTAGGAGCAGTGTGGTGTAGTGCAACAACCCTAACCCTAGCTTCATGTCCACATCCCAGTTTAACCTCTTGGAACAGTAGGGGCAGTATTTCATTTTTGGATGAAAAAACGTTCCCGTTTTAAACAAGATATTTTGTCACGAAAAGATGCTCGACTATGTGTATAATTGACAGCTTTGGAAAGAAAACACTCTGACGTTTCCAAAACTGCAAAGATATTATCTGTGAGTGCCACAGAACTGATGCTACAGGCGAAACCAAGATGAAACTTCAAACAGGAAATGACCTAAATTTGAGGTGCTGTTTTTCATCGTCTCCTTATATGGCTGTGAATGCGCCCTGAACGAGCCTACACGTTCTGCCGTTTCCCCAAGGTGTCTGCAGCATTGTGACATGTTTGTAGGCATATCATTGGAAGATTGGCCATAAGAGACTACATTTACCAGGTGTCCGCCCGGTGTCCTTTGTCGAAATTGCTGCGTAATCTCCAAGCTGCACGCATTCATCCATGTGATTCAGAGGAGAGAGGAGACTTCCACGAACGATATATCATCGAAGAGATATGTGAAAAACACCTTGAGGATAGATTCTAAACAACGTTTACCATGTTTCAGTCGATATTATGGAGGTAATTTGGAAAAATTTTGGCGTTTTGATGACTGAATTTTCGTTGTTTTTTGGGAGCCAAACGTGACAAACAAAACGGAGCAATATCTCCTACACAAAGAATCTTTCAGGAAAAACTGAACATTTGCTATCTAACTGAGAGTCTCCTCATTGAAAACATCCGAAGTTCTTCAAAGGTAAATGATGTTGCCCGCTGAATGCTAATGCTAAATGCTACGCTAGCTATCAATACTGTTACACAAATGCTTGTTTTGCTATGGTTGAAAAGCATATTTTGAAAATCTGAGATGACAGTGTTGTTAACAAAAGGCTAAGCTTGAGAGCTAATATATTTATTTCATTTTATTTATGATTTTTATGAATAGTTAACGTTGTGTTATGCTAATGAGCTTGCGGGATAATTACACTCCTGGATACAGGTTTTTTTCGTAGCCAAACGTGATGAACAAAATGGAGTGATTTGTCCTAAACAAACAATCTTTTTGGAAAAACTGAACATTTGCTATCTAACTGAGAGTCTCCTCATTGAAAACATCTGAAGTTCTTCAAAGGTAAATTATTTTATTTGAATGCTTTTCTTGTTTTTGTGAAAATGTTGCATGCTGAATGCTACGCTAAATGCTACGCTAGCTATCAATAATCTTACACAAATGCTTGTTTTGCTATGGTTGAAAAGCATATTTTGAAAATCTGAGATGACAGCATTGTTAACAAAAGGCTAAGCTTGAGAGCTAGCATATTTATTTAATTTCATTTGCGATTTTCATGAATAGTTAACGTTGCGTTATGGTAATGAGCTTGAGGCTGTATTCACGATCC
The DNA here is from genome assembly GCF_021184085.1 of Oncorhynchus gorbuscha. Lineage (NCBI taxonomy): Eukaryota > Metazoa > Chordata > Actinopteri > Salmoniformes > Salmonidae > Oncorhynchus > Oncorhynchus gorbuscha. The sequence continues at coordinate 73,519,194 of NC_060174.1, forward strand.
CGGATCCGGGATGGCTAGAATCAAGAGGTTAACCCCAAATCTGGCCCTTACTATAAACCTGAACTCCAGATATAACCCCAACCGTAGCTCCACCTGCAACCCTACACACAATAATAGGAGTGTTTACCTGTGAAAGGGAGGCCACCTGTGGTGTGTGGACAACCAGAGGGATGACTGATGGTCTCTCTGTGTAGGGAGGAGGAGGCTTGTGCGTCGGAGGTAGATCAATCCTGCAGGGAGAGAGGAGGAAATAAAAAACATTGTCTGTCCCTAAAATAAAATGTCAACTGACAGTGACTATAACGCACACCTTAAGACATGTTACTGTGCCATGGCAAACCAGGTAATTGCAAAGTTGTAGAACAAGAGGAATTAAAATTGTGTTAGGAACGGTTTCCACTGTGAATTAAATCAATTTCAGGCTAGAATCGACAGGCGCTAAGCAGAGTTAAATAGAGTGATTAGGTTAACAGCCGTCCCCTCATCAAGGTCCAGCTCACGCCAATCAACCTAATCTCCTCCCACATCCTTCAAGCGTTGCCTAGCCCTGCCCTACACTCTACTCCGGTTTTGGAGAGCGCTAGTATCATCTCTTTTGCTCTAACGCCAAATCTTTGTCCGTCACCCTCTCTCTGACCATATTTCCATGCTAGGGCATACACACAGGAACATGTAATATTAGGCTGTGGATTGTACTTCCTATTATTATAGTGATCACCCTCACACATCAGAGTGAGAGAGCAGCGTGAGGTCATAGTTCATTATTGCAACTTTCCCCCAGTGGTAAAAAACATACACTTTGACCTGTGTTCAGTTATTATCTCATGTCATAATCATTGATTTCTAAAAACATTGATCACTCTAAAGCTTTGTCCCAACCCTGATCCTCCAGTACCCCCAACAGTACATATTTTTTATTGTAACCCTGGACAAGCAGACCTCATTCAACTTGTCAACTAATCATCAAGCCCTCAATGAGTTGAATGAGGTGTGTGTCAAGGGCTACAACAAAACTGTGTAGTGTTGGGGGTACTGCAGGAACAGGGTTAGGAAACACTGCTCTAAAGTGCAGCCAGGCATACGAACTCATAGGTCTCCTTTTCCTTCTATCTGACTTGGATGAGACATGGAGAGAACACATCTGATGTATAGTTAATGACCTTGCATGTGTTTCCCACAGAAGGCTGTGGGACTGTAGAGTGCACCTGATCCATTAGAAGAAGAGCTGGGCTTTAATGTGTGTGTGATGACAGAGGGATGAGGCCTGTATCCATTCAGCCAGGCCCACAGGGTCCACAGGGATGCCCTCAGAGACACACAGCCAGGGCCACACTCAGGCCGATTGCCTTTCATTTGGCATCAGACACAAAACAGGAAGGCCCAGAGTAGAAAAGACACACCACTCTGGACCTGAGTAGTGGAGCTATGCATGCAGGCACAGAAAGTCTCTTTTCCACACAGCTGTTCACTACTGGGTTTCAGATCCGGGTTGTGTTTCTTTTGGCCAGACAGGCTGTATTAGAGTCCTCTCCAACAGTCAGTCTGAGAATCTGCTTTCACACTCGTCGGCTCCAAGGCAGCGGAAACAAACAGCTGTAGAATCCAAATGTGAATCTCCAGTGAAAGAGCCAGAGAGTCGAGGACATGGTCGAGGACTTAGCAAAGTGACCAGACTGCAATCATAAATAAATAAGACCTTGGATATAAGACCTTGGCTTATTATCACCATTATTGACAGGATTAACCCTAATGCTCTTTATCAGAAATGGGTAGAATGTAGGGATAGTCAGAATCACAGGCAAACATATACGCACATACACACACAAACACATACATACACAGGCACAGACACACACAGGCACAGACACACACAGGCACAGACACACACAGGCACAGACACACACAGGCACAGACACACACAGACACACACCTAAATGCTTTCCACCTGATAGGGTTGTTTGGATTTATCTCCCACTAGCTGAGAGTCTCTCCATAGGCTGTATCCTAAACTGCTCCCATGACAGATAAACAAGATCATTTAAGCAGAACTACAGTACCTGCACCCCAACAACTCCCATTATCTTCATCTGTAAAGTACACACATGCTCACATTTGTTGGTACCCTTACGTCTCATTGAAATACTTCATTCCTCCTGAAAAGTGATGAAATTAAAAGTTATTTTATCATCTATACTTGCATGCCTTTGGTATGTCATAGAATAATGCAAAGAAACTGTGAAAAGAGATGAGTCACTGCTTATTTTACAAAGATATTCTAAAATGGCTGGACACATTTGTTGGTACCCCTTAGAAAAAATAATCAATAATTGGATTATAGTGATATTTCAAACTAATTCGTTTCTTTAATTGGTATCACAAATGTCTCCAATCTTGTAATCAGTCATTCAGCCTATTTAAATGGAGAAAAGTAGTCACTGTGCTGTTTGGTATCATTGTGTTGCACCACACTGAACATGGACCAGAGTAAAGTAGTCACTGTGCTGTTTGGTATCATTGTGTTGCACCACACTGAACATGGACCAGAGTAAAGTAGTCACTGTGCTGTTTGGTATCATTGTGTTGCACCACACTGAACATGGACCAGAGTAAAGTAGTCACTGTGCTGTTTGGGATCATTGTGTGCACCACACTGAACATGGACCAGAGTAAAGTAGTCACTGTGCTGTTTGGTATCATTGTGTTGCACCACACTGAACATGGACCAGAGTAAAGTAGTCACTGTGCTGTTTGGGATCATTGTGTGCACCACACTGAACATGGACCAGAGTAAAGTAGTCACTGTGCTGTTTGGTATCATTGTGTTGCACCACACTGAACATGGACCAGAGTAAAGTAGTCACTGTGCTGTTTGGTATCATTGTGTTGCACCACACTGAACATGGACCAGAGTAAAGTAGTCACTGTGCTGTTTGGTATCATTGTGGTCACCACACTGAACATGGACCAGAGTAAAGTAGTCACTGTGCTGTTTGGTATCATTGTGTGCACCACACTGAACATGGACCAGAGTAAAGTAGTCACTGTGCTGTTTGGTATCATTGTGTTGCACCACACTGAACATGGACCAGAGTAAAGTAGTCACTGTGCTGTTTGGGATCATTGTGTGCACCACACTGAACATGGACCAGAGTAAAGTAGTCACTGTGCTGTTTGGTATCATTGTGTTGCACCACACTGAACATGGACCAGAGTAAAGTAGTCACTGTGCTGTTTGGTATCATTGTGTTGCACCACACTGAACATGGACCAGAGTAAAGTAGTCACTGTGCTGTTTGGTATCATTGTGTTGCACCACACTGAACATGGACCAGAGTAAAGTAGTCACTGTGCTGTTTGGTATCATTGTGTTGCACCACACTGAACATGGACCAGAGTAAAGTAGTCACTGTGCTGTTTGGTATCATTGTGTGCACCACACTGAACATGGACCAGAGTAAAGTAGTCACTGTGCTGTTTGGTATCATTGTGTTGCACCACACTGAACATGGACCAGAGTAAAGTAGTCACTGTGCTGTTTGGTATCATTGTGTTGCACCACACTGAACATGGACCAGAGAAAGCAAAGGAGAGATTTGTCTGAGGAGATCAGAAAGACAATAATAGACAAGCATGGTAAAGGTAAAGGCTACAAGACCATCATCAAGCAGCTTGATGTTCCTGTGACAACAGTTGCAAATATTATTAAGAAGTTTAAGGTCCGTGGAACTATAGCCAACCTCCCTGGGTGCAGCCGCAAGAGGAAAACCAACCCCAGATTGAACTATAGCCAACCTCCCTGGGTGCAGCCGCAAGAGGAAAACCAACCCCAGATTGAACTATAGCCAACCTCCCTGGGTGCAGCCGCAAGAGGAAAACCAACCCCAGATTGAACTATAGCCAACCTCCCTGGGTGCAGCCGCAAGAGGAAAACCAACCCCAGATTGAACTATAGCCAACCTCCCTGGGTGCAGCCGCAAGAGGAAAACCAACCCCAGATTGAACTATAGCCAACCTCCCTGGGTGCAGCCGCAAGAGGAAAACCAACCCCGGATTGAACTATAGCCAACCTCCCTGGGTGCAGCCGCAAGAGGAAAACCAACCCCGGATTGAACTATAGCCAACCTCCCTGGGTGCAGCCGCAAGAGGAAAACCAACCCCAGATTGAACTATAGCCAACCTCCCTGGGTGCAGCCGCAAGAGGAAAACCAACCCCAGATTGAACTATAGCCAACCTCCCTGGGTGCAGCCGCAAGAGGAAAACCAACCCCAGATTGAACTATAGCCAACCTCCCTGGGTGCAGCCGCAAGAGGAAAACCAACCCCAGATTGAACTATAGCCAACCTCCCTGGGTGCAGCCGCAAGAGGAAAACCAACCCCAGATTGAACTATAGCCAACCTCCCTGGGTGCAGCCGCAAGAGGAAAACCAACCCCAGATTGAACTATAGCCAACCTCCCTGGGTGCAGCCGCAAGAGGAAAACCAACCCCAGATTGAACTATAGCCAACCTCCCTGGGTGCAGCCGCAAGAGGAAAACCAACCCCAGATTGAACTATAGCCAACCTCCCTGGGTGCAGCCGCAAGAGGAAAACCAACCCCAGATTGAACTATAGCCAACCTCCCTGGGTGCAGCCGCAAGAGGAAAACCAACCCCAGATTGAACTATAGCCAACCTCCCTGGGTGCAGCCGCAAGAGGAAAACCAACCCCAGATTGAACTATAGCCAACCTCCCTGGGTGCAGCCGCAAGAGGAAAACCAACCCCAGATTGAACTATAGCCAACCTCCCTGGGTGCAGCCGCAAGAGGAAAACCAACCCCAGATTGAACTATAGCCAACCTCCCTGGGTGCAGCCGCAAGAGGAAAACCAACCCCAGATTGAACTATAGCCAACCTCCCTGGGTGCAGCCGCAAGAGGAAAACCAACCCCGGATTGAACTATAGCCAACCTCCCTGGGTGCAGCCGCAAGAGGAAAACCAACCCCGGATTGAACTATAGCCAACCTCCCTGGGTGCAGCCGCAAGAGGAAAACCAACCCCGGATTGAACTATAGCCAACCTCCCTGGGTGCAGCCGCAAGAGGAAAACCAACCCCAGATTGAACTATAGCCAACCTCCCTGGGTGCAGCCGCAAGAGGAAAACCAACCCCAGATTGAACTATAGCCAACCTCCCTGGGTGCAGCCGCAAGAGGAAAACCAACCCCGGATTGAACTATAGCCAACCTCCCTGGGTGCAGCCGCAAGAGGAAAACCAACCCCGGATTGAACTATAGCCAACCTCCCTGGGTGCAGCCGCAAGAGGAAAACCAACCCCGGATTGAACTATAGCCAACCTCCCTGGGTGCAGCCGCAAGAGGAAAACCAACCCCGGATTGAACTATAGCCAACCTCCCTGGGTGCAGCCGCAAGAGGAAAACCAACCCCAGATTGAACTATAGCCAACCTCCCTGGGTGCAGCCGCAAGAGGAAAACCAACCCCAGATTGAACTATAGCCAACCTCCCTGGGTGCAGCCGCAAGAGGAAAACCAACCCCAGATTGAACTATAGCCAACCTCCCTGGGTGCAGCCGCAAGAGGAAAACCAACCCCAGATTGAACAGAAGAATAGTGCGAATGGTAGAAAAAAAACAAGGATAACTGCCAGAAATACAAGGTGAACTCCAAGGTGAAGGTACGTCAGTTTCTGATCGCACCCCTCCGTTGCTTTTTGAGCGAAAGTGGGTTCCATGGAAGAAGACCCAGGAGAACTCCACTTGTAAAAGAAAAACATAAAAAAGACAGACTGGAATTTGGAAAGCATATTGACAAGCCACAATCCTTCTGGGAGAATGTCCTTTGGACAGTTGAGTCAAAACTGGAGCTTTTTGGCAAGTCACATCAGCTCTAAGTTCAGAGAGGAAAAAAGGAAGCTTTCAAAGAAAAGAACACCATACCTATAGTGAAACACGGAGGAGACTCGGTTCTGTTTTGGGGATGCTTTGCTGTGCCTGTCACAGGGTGCCTTGAATCTGTGCAGGGCACAATGAAATCTCAAGACTATCAAGGCATTCTGGAGCAAAACGTACTTCCCAGTGTCAGAAAGCTCTGTCTCAGTCTCAGGTCATGGGTCCTCCAATAGGATAATGACCCAAAACACACAGCTAAAAGCACACAAGACTGGATAACAACTAAACATTGGACTATTCTGAAGTGTCTTCTATGAGTCCTGATCTGGGTCCTGATCTAACTCTGGGACCTGAGTCCTGATCTAACCCTAATCCTATCGAACATCTATGGAAAGAGCTGAAACTTAAAGTCTGGAGAAGGCACCAATCAAACCTGAGACAGCTGGAGCAGTTTGCTCAGGAAGAGTGGGCCAAACTACATGTTAACAGATGCAGTCTCATTGAGAGCTATAGAAAACGTTTGATTGCCTCTAAAAGTTGTGCAACAAAATATTAAGGGTCCCATTTTTGTTCATGACATTTTCATTTGTTTTATTATTTACAATATTATGTTGAATAAAACAATTATATTAAATATGGAATAAACAATGGAATAAAGAAACAAACAATTACTTCTGTAAGTTTCTTCAGAGAAAATTGTGCAATCTTCGTTTTTTATGAGGGGTACCAACAAATTTGAGCACGTCTGTAACGGAACCCTACCCTGTTTAACAGTGTGTAACGGAACCCTGTGTAGCTCAGTTGGTAGAGCATGGCGCTTGTAACGCCAGGGTAGTGGGTTCGATCCCCGGGACCACCCATACGTAGAATGTATGCACACATGACTGTAAGTCGCTTTGGATAAAAAGCGTCTGCTAAATGGCATATATTTTATATATATATATTTATATTTTAACAGTGTGTAATGTAACCCTACCCTGTTTAACAGTGTGTAATGTAACCCTACCCTGTTTAACAGTGTGTAATGTAACCCTACCCTGTTTAACAGTGTGTAATGTAACCCTACCCTGTTTAACAGTGTGTAATGTAACAGAACCCGACCCTGTTTAACAGTGTGTAATGTAACCCTACCCTGTTTAACAGTGTGCAATGGAACCCTACCCTGTTTAACAGTGTGTAATGTAACCCTACCCTGTTTAACAGTGTGTAATGTAACCCTACCCTGTTTAACAGTGTGTAATGTAACAGAACCCTACCCTGTTTAACAGTGTGTAATGTAACAGAACCCTACCCTGTTTAACAGTGTGTAATGTAACCCTACCCTGTTTAACAGTGTGCAATGGAACCCTACCCTGTTTAACAGTGTGTAATGTAACCCTACCCTGTTTAACAGTGTGTAATGTAACGGAACCCTACCCTGTTTAACAGTGTGCAATGGAACCCTACCCTGTTTAACAGTGTGCAATGGAACCCTACCCTGTTTAACAGTGTGCAATGGAACCCTACCCTGTTTAACAGTGTGTAATGTAACCCTACCCTGTTTAACAGTGTGTAATGGAACCCTACCCTGTTTAACAGTGTGCAATGGAACCCTACCCTGTTTAACAGTGTGCAATGGAACCCTACCCTGTTTAACAGTGTGTAATGTAACCCTACCCTGTTTAACAGTGTGTAATGTAACCCTACCCTGTTTAACAGTGTGTAACGGAACCCTGCCCTGTTTAACAGTGTGTAACGGAACCCTGCCCTGTTTAACAGTGTGTAATGTAACGGAACCCTACCCTGTTTAACAGTGTGTAATGTAACGGAACCCTACCCTGTTTAACAGTGTGTAATGTAACGGAACCCTACCCTGTTTAACAGTGTGTAATGTAACAGAACCCTACCCTGTTTAACAGTGTGTAATGTAGCGTAACCATACCCTGTTTAACAGTGTGTAATGTAACAGAACCCTACCCTGTTTAACAGTGTGTAATGTAACGTAACCATACCCTGTTTAACAGTGTGTAATGTAACGGAACCCTACCCTGTTTAACAGTGTGTAATGTAACGTAACCATACCCTGTTTAACAGTGTGTAATGTAACGGAACCCTACCCTGTTTAACAGTCTAATGTAACGGAACCCTACCCTGTTTAACAGTGAGTAATGTAACGGAACCCTACCCTGTTTAACAGTGTGTAATGTAACAGAACCCTACCCTGTTTAACAGTGTGTAATGTAACGTAACCATACCCTGTTTAACAGTGTGTAATGTAACGGAACCATACCCTGTTTAACAGTGTGTAATGTAACGTAACCATACCCTGTTTAACAGTGTGTAATGTAACGGAACCCTACCCTGTTTAACAGTGTGTAATGTAACAGAACCCTACCCTGTTTAACAGTGTGTAATGTAACGTAACCATACCCTGTTTAACAGTGTGTAATGTAACGTAACCATACCCTGTTTAACAGTGTGTAATGTAACGGAACCCTACCCTGTTTAACAGTGTGTAATGTAACGGAACCCTACCCTGTTTAACAGTGTGTAATGTAACGTAACCATACCCTGTTTAACAGTGTGTAATGTAACGGAACCATACCCTGTTTAACAGTGTGTAATGTAACGTAACCATACCCTGTTTAACAGTGTGTAAGTCGCTCTGGATAAGAGCGTCTGCTAAATGACTTAAATGTAATGTAAATGTAAATGTAACGGAACCCTACCCTGTTTAACAGTGTGTAATGTAACGTAACCATACCCTGTTTAACAGTGTGTAATGTAACAGAACCCTACCCTGTTTAACAGTCTAATGTAACGTAACCATACCCTGTTTAACAGTGTGTAATGTAACGGAACCCTACCCTGTTTAACAGTCTAATGTAATGGAACCCTACCCTGTTTAACAGTGAGTAATGTAACGGAACCCTACCCTGTTTAACAGTGAGTAATGTAACGGAACCCTACCCTGTTTAACAGTGTGTAATGTAACATAACCCTACCCTGTTTAACAGTGTGTAATGTAACCCATATCCTGTTTAGCAGTGTGTAATGTAACCCTACCCTGTTTAACAGTGTGTAATGTAATGGAACCCTACCCTGTTTAACAGTGTGTAATGTAACGGAACCCTGCCCTGTTTAACAGTGTGTAATGTAGTAGGGTAATAAAGTCTGTAGCACCACAGACTGGCTGTTCCCACATCAGACGCATCCTCAGCTCACTGTGTCTCTCTCTGTCTCCCTCATGACGAACATCATCTGGGAGTGATGGTCCGCTAGGGGCCTCCCACCACCATGGAACGGGAGTGGCTGATTGGCCAGCTTGTCAGAAGCTGAATGTGTGAACGTACAGTGAGGAAATGCAGACAGACAGGGGAGGAATGGGATTGAGGAGGCCTTTCAAGAACAAAAGGAAAACAGAGATGATGTAATCCCTGTGGGGATATAGATGCCGGATGGAGCTCCATATCTATGGTGTAATAGGAGGATAGACCAATGAGAAACATATGCGATTGTTTTGCTTCACATCCTGTGTTGGAAAATTTTGTTTCAACTGGAGGGTAGACTGGTTAAAGCTCTCTGTTTTTATTGGGCATGTGTGTGTGTCTGACATGAAACTGCACCCTAAAGGAAGGACAGGAGGATACACATATAAGAGTTGAGGAATATGTTAGCCACTTGCTTTGAGGCATCCCAATCACTGGAACCCACCCACCCACACACACACACAGGGCCAGATGTCAGTCACAGACCTCTTGGGCAGGGAGTGACCCAACTGTTATGTAAATAATTTACTCTAAAACTTCCTTCCTTCTTTTTGCCCCAACGCTAACATGAGTGCAGGTCTAGCAATAGAAACTTACTCAGCAAAACAAGACAAGGGACTCGTGCCAAAACTGCAATTACTTGTCACCCCTCAACCTTGTACCACCACCTCTCTACCTCCCTGCACCAGACTCCATTTTATGGTACACTGCAGTGGAATGACTCCATGTGCAGTACGTATAGGAAAGCACATTGGATTTGAGTTAGACTGTAACTCCATGATGATATGATAGTCACAACATCTCAGTTGACGATATTAACTAATGGATGAATTGATCCAATACAGCTGCAGTATTCTGTGACAGCACTTCAACTCACACTTTGTCTGTGTACGTTGGGGCCGAGGTCTTCCGTGCAGTGAGGATGACGATGGTGAAGACGGCTATGAGGAAGAGGGCGAGGACAGCCCCCATCACTGCCCCTGCCACAGCAACAGAGTTCGCCCTCTTTTCTTGAGACTGGTCTGGAACAGAACACAGACGGATGATATGAAACAGCAGACACAACCCCACATCAGAGCAGTGTAGAAATCATGCGGCAAAACATTTGACTATACAAATCCAGGAGCATTCTAACAGTATACAGCCGCATTCACACAGGCAACCCAATTCTGATATTTGTTTCACTAATTGGTCTTTTGACCAATCAGATCCACTCTGAAAATGATCTGATGTGAAAAGATCTCCGTTTTGCTTGGTCAAAAGATCTGTATTGGGCTGCCGGTGTAAACACAGCCTAAGTGTAAGAAGCTGTGTGTGTGTGTGTGTGTGTGTGTGTGTGTGTGTGTGTGTGTGTGTGTGTGTGTGTGTGTGTGTGTGTGTGTGTGTGAGAGATAGAGATCTGCAGGCAGGTTGCTGACTGTCTCCCAGCAGTATGAACTACAGTAACTCAAGTGTGATTAGGGGCGCCATGCTGCTCCTCTTAAAGCCCTGCTTCTGTAGTCTCTCCCCTGCAGCTCCCCCATACTTCAATGGGCCTCATTCACTTTTCACCTCAGCCTCCCTCTATCCATCTCTCTCTCTCTCCATCTTTCTTCCTGCTCCTGCTCATGTTGTGTGTAATGTGGTCTTGTTATCCTCCATGTCGGGGGTCTGGAGAGATTTGCAATGATCAGGATTAATTAAGATTAATTAAAATTCACAGAACCTTATACAACCTAGTGGCATACAACCTAGTGGACCTTATGGGTCCCGGTCAAACATAACATTGTATTTGTTAATTAGTTAGTTGCATGGAAAGAAGCATCCTTAAGACACTGAGCGGAGAGGGAGGGGGGGGGGCGAGAGAGTGACAGACAAGTCAAGTTGCCTAGCTCTTGAGCGGTAGAAAAATCTATAATCTGCAGAGACGAGAATCCAAAATAACATGCCAATTACGATGCAGAACAAACAGCGTGGGACCTTGGGGTGACCCCCCCCTATCCTTCGCTCTCCCTCAATACACACATCACATGACCGACAATAGGGGGTATTGGATTTAGCAGTAGCGCAGGGAGAGATTACGCTTCACTACAGAGCAGTGAAGAACACAGCCTCTTTAGTGAGATGCGGAAGGGAAAATTAGAGGAGGGATTAGCCAGACGTTCCATGAAGGGCTATAGTAACTCCTTTTGATAACCATGACAGCAGATGATGAGTCAAGTACAATGACCTTAAGACTCTGTTCTCTCTGCCCACTTCAGCTAACGTACATCTGACCAGACAAGGCAAGAGTGAATATACTGCTCCTATGAGTGGGGTGGTGGTAATGGCAGACAGACGTGTAGGTGAGAGGAGTGGTGTGTGTGTGGCTGTCAGGGTTGATCACAAGGATCCTGATTATCAAGCTCTAATGGCTCAGACACACCAATAGTGTTTGCTGGTGAGAGTACTCAGCACCTCTGAAAGTAATTTGTGAACCGAGTGCGCACCGATTTTACATGTAGAATCACGTGAAAAAATATTGTCAGTCAGACTTCTGCAGTGGATGGTCCCTAAAACACAACACACTGATAAATCAGCAGACTAACGCTAGATCCACATTCAGTGTGATGTGCACAAGCCTTAAGGGTCCTGATTCTCTAGCTCTAAGGCTGCCATGGCCAACACCTTAGAGGATCTGATAGACGCTACATCCCGCCGACACATTCCCAAACTGCAACCTGACCCAGGTAGAGGTTTAATCCTGTCTCAGGTTCTCAGTCTACTTATCCACTCCTCTCAGAACAGTGCTGACAGACAAAACCCAACTCAAACCCCTCTAAAAGGACAGCGGGAATCAGAGGTGTATGACCACAACAGTTCCTACCCCAGGTCAGGGCAAACCTAAACCCAGGTGAGTGAACACACCTCACTGACCTACAGAGGTCAAACTGAGAAAAATAATCTCAACAGCAAGGTCAAGGGTCATGTGGTTACCGGGGACATCAGCGAGCTCTGAGGAAGCAGATGCTTATGTAGTGGGCGGATCAGATGGGACGAGGCAGCGGGACAGGATGAGTGCGGGTGGTCGTGGTCTGTGAACCTCTCAGGCATCTGTCCCAATTAGACACCAGTTAGCTGCACAGTGGGATACAGTGTTAGTGGTCCCCACTACTCTATTTGTTGCAGTCGAACTCCATCTTCATTTAAAACGGATTCCTAAATTAAACATTTTCACATTAATTTAGATTGTACACTACCCTGCAGTCTGTGTTGTGGGTCGACTCTGCTTCGTAAAGTATCCCTAGAATCTCTTCATATCTGCTGAAGGTGATAAGACAAATCAATGAATAGATTTTTTTATATGGGGGTTTCAACATAATTCAAGCATAACAGACTGAAAATCATTACTGCTGGAGAGCTGGTGCTAAATCAACAGCCCACTCTGTACAATAGAGTCAGGCATGTTCCAGTCCAAGGTGAATGAGACCTTGAAAAACTTTCATGGACAGAATCTACTGAAATAAGTGCTGAGCAGAAAGAAGATGTGGTGATGACATTCACTAACACAATGCCAAGGTCAAATGATTTCTTAACCCCGCAGAGCTCACTCTATGCAACTGTCAGCTTGTCATAAATGGCCATTTCATGTCTGATGGCCAAACCTCTCATTTTCCAATCCTTCAACAGCCCCTTTAACCTTGCTCCCTCCTCTCTCTCGGTCTGCAGGTACATGCGGTTGGGCCCTGATGGAGCCCGCCTGTCACCAGCTCCAGATGAGACTGTTGCCATGGGGACAGAGTCAATGGCCCGGAGAGGGGGAGCTCAGGGGCAGATATAAACACTAACCACTTGATTTCACCAGCTGTGAGATACTGGGAGAGAGGCACAGGGGAAATTCACAAAGGAGACAAGCTGTAGAGGGGAGCAGGGGGCAAATTCTGTTCTGTCACAAAGCCAGACGAGAGTTGACAAGAGAACCAGAGAGGGGAAAGAGACTAAAGACGAGAGTTTTTTTTGATCTCTGCTGACTTCTACAGAAAGCATTGAGAGAGGCAGAGTAAGAGAGAGGGGAGGAAGGGAAAGATGGGCAGCAGTCAAATAGAGCAAAAACCAAATGAAATCTCATATTGCAACGCTGGCTTGTGATAGTGGCAGTAACATGCTATGGATTTGTTTGATTTTACTCTGCGAGTGTGTGCTCTCCATGTGATGCACCGGAGCACAGGCTGTATGATGAGTGAGGGAGCTAAAGATGACGTCACCTTGAAGAGCACAGGGAGGAGAATCATCACTTTGAGAGTACAGTAGCTACCCGAGGGAGCTTGTTTAGGAGCTCAGATCAGTCAGGAAATGCAAATCACAGAAAAAAAGGTGCTTTATTGAAAACAAAAGTATTTCAAAAAAAATATGTACAAAATAATGCTTGTTGTCATTGATGATACAACATGTGATTATTTTAAATGTTTTCTTGCATTATATATTTTTAGACTTACAGTAGCTCTTCTCTTATATACTAAACAAGCATGAACACAATGGGAAGGTGCTTGCAAGGAGAATGTGAAATACGGTTGGAGGTTGACCCTGGTGAGGTGGTGGGGTGCTCCACTCTCCATTCTCGCAGACTTTGTACAAGAACTAAACAAAACCATCTGGAAGTCCAAAAATCCCCACTTAATTTTCTTATATACCATGCACACTTAAAGGGATAGTTCACAAATTACACATTGGTTTCCTTACCCTGTAAGCAGTCTATGGACAAGGTATGACAAAAATCCATGCTTTCCCAGGCTTTCCCAAGCTAATGTTTTAGAATTTTGTGGGACAACTCCCATTCAAGTCATAGGAACGATATTAGCATTTTTCACGCATCATGTCCAAATCATCCAAAAGTATCTCAAATTGATTGTGAAGCTCAACAAAGTCACTTCTAGATGATCTGAATATAAACCAAAGCATGGATTTCTGTCATACCTTGTCCATAGACTGCTTACAGGGTAAGGAAACCAATCTATCCCTTTAACGCCGCTGCTCTGACAGAAAACTGCCATATAGGAACTGTACAATAAGATAATCATTGTTTTAGCTTAGCTCAGCTTTGTTCAGGTGTTTTGCAACTCAGACTTTGCAAAATGTCATTCATTGTATGAGCAAAAATAATGCTATCGTCAGAGAATATAGAAAAGAGGATATGCCACAAAAACAGAATGACTCGATCAAAACATTGTAAAACAAAACACAAAAAAAAAACAAAGGCAACAAACATTCACTCAACAGAGGATGAAACGGGCCTTGCACTTCAGTCTGTACATTTTACTTGATTACTTTACTGCTCTTCTGGGATAAGGCACCGGTCACATAACTGAACCCAGAGCAGTGAGTAACAGAGGAAATCTCACTAGACAGAACAATGATTCTCCATTTACTTCACAGTAGCACAGCTGAAATAACAACAGGAAGTAGAAGTATTATGGCCATATTCACTGTTTCCTAAACAGCCTTTAACATAGACAGTCTACACATCGTACTCTATTTTTATGAGCATTTCAGATTATATATTAGAAAAACACACACAACTCGAGAGGAAGAAGGTGCTGACAGAAAGCATGTAGCTCCTGAACATACAGCCCCCCCCCCCCCATCTGTGAAAAGGGACCTCTAGTTAAATATGTTTTCATTCTATTAAGGGCTGAACATCTCTGTATGAAGAGGTGATATACAACAAGTCAACTAATACTCAGTTGTAACTCGTTAGTTATCATTACTGTCCTGCTATCTGAGACGGACCATCACACTGGTACAGAACATTGCAGGAAGTAGTTCTAACCTACGACATCCTGCTGCAATGACAGCATCTAACGCTATGTGACAATATTGACCAGGTTGGCACTGGTACTAATAACACACTCACACATACGCGTGTAACAGCACATAATGACAATAATGTTTTGTGATTTGTATCCGTGCTATCCACATAGCAACTGCAACACATGTATGTGCCAGAAAGCTGTACATTCTTTTCCCTTTCTGTGGGTACCAAACCACAGACCAAGAAGAAATTAAATCTGGAATAACAAGTAAATACTGTCCACTTTTTCCTCTTTCCTTCCTCCAATACAGATTCCCGAAAAATGACTTCATGTCATTTAAAGAATCATGAACTGAAAAGGAGCAAGAGTTCTGCCTTTGTTTACAAAGTAATTCACATAAAAAGGAAAATTTCTGCAGGCTTGCAATCAAAACAATACCACAAGGCCTACCCAGTAGTGCATGTGTAGTGAACTGTGAGCCACATTAACTAGTTAACAGATTTGTCCTCTAGTTCAGAACGAAGGCAATCCACACACCTCCCATGATGAGGATCAGAATCAGATGAAAACACCTCCCATGATGAGGATCAGAATCAGAGGAAAACACCTCCCATATGAGGATCAGAATCAGAGGAAAACACCTCCCATATGAGGATCAGAATCAGAGGAAAACACCTCCCATATGAGGATCAGAATCAGAGGAAAACACCTCCCATATGAGGATCAGAATCAGAGGAAAACACCTCCCATATGAGGATCAGAATCAGAGGAAAACACCTCCCGTATGAGGATCAGAATCAGAGGAAAACACCTCCCGTATGAGGATCAGAATCAAAGGAAAACACCTCCCGTATGAGGATCAGAATCAGAGGAAAACACCTCCCGTATGAGGATCAGAATCAGAGGAAAACACCTCCCGTATGAGGATCAGAATCAGAGGAAAACACCTCCCGTATGAGGATCAGAATCAGAGGAAAACACCTCCTGTATGAGAATCAGAGGAAAACACCTCCTGTATGAGGATCAGAGGAAAACACCTCCTGTATGAGGATCAGAGGAAAACACCTCCCATATGAGGATCAGAGGAAAACACCTCCCGTATGAGGATCAGAGGAAAACACCTCCTGTATGAGGATCAGAGGAAAACACCTCCTGTATGAGGATCAGAGGAAAACACCTCCTGTATGAGGATCAGAGGAAAACACCTCCTGTATGAGGATCAGAATCAGAGGAAAATAGCTTGTGTATGAGAAATGAAAAAGCATGTTGAAAGAGAAAACTACAGTATAAAGACATTGTCCAAACATGAGCTTGTGTGAGAGAGAGAGAGAGAGAGAGAGAGAGAGAGAGAGAGAGAGAGAGAGAGAGAGAGAGAGAGAGAGAGAGATGATGAGAGGCAGAACATGTGAGTATTATCTTTTCTTAAATAATGTATTAAATCCTCCTGTGATTTCTGCGCTGTGGTCTCTCTTCTCTCTGGTGCCAGAGTCTGTTGGCAGGGTAGCATGCCTGGTGGTGGTGGGATCAGACGTACCACTCCCTGCGTGAGATCACTGAGCCGTCCATATGGGAGACATAGTCCCCCTCAGCCCCACTGTCATAGCAGTCATCCGACAGGTAGGGGGAGCCAGTGCTCAGTGGGTGTGACGGGGCAGCATATCTAGCATGGCCTGTCTGGTGTGGGCTGGTGTAGCTACGCAGGTGGTCTCCGTTCCTCATCGCCCTCGTGAGGCCGTTGGGCTGGCACTCCGGTTCTCTTTGGTTGTTTATGATGGTTGTTGATGTTGGATGCAGGTGGAGGCGTTCACGGTCCCGCACGTGGTTGCGTTCGCGGTCGCCCCACTCTTCGCGGTCCTTGTCTAGGTAGACGTTATTTTCAGGCTTAGTAGGGTGGAGCTTGTGCTGTGGAGGAGCCTTCTGCATGTCTGAAGGCCCTAGGTACTGCTTAGTGTAGTAGTCCCCGTGGAAGGTCTGTCGTTGTCGTAGGTAACAGACCCCGCCCACTACCAGTAGCAGAAGGAGGAACAAGGCTCCGCCAACAGCCCCGCCCACAATGGTGCCCAGGTGGTTGTCGGGGGGCAGGGCTGCCAGGGTGGGGGAGGTGAAGACCCGTCGCTTGTCTCCCACAGAGGTGGATGAGGAGGCAGAGCCGGTTAGGACAGGCGCAGGGGTGGTGGAGGACATGGAGGTGGTGGGAGGATCTAATGGAGGGAGGCAGGGAGGGAGGAGTAAATGGGAAAAGGAGGGTCAGGAAGTGAGGTAGGAGCAGAGGGGAAAAGGAGGGTCAGGGAGGTAGGAGCAAAGGGGGAAAGGAGGGTCAGTGGAGGGAGGTAGGAGTAGAGGGGAAAAGGAGGGTCAGGGAGGGAGGTAGGAGTAGAGAGGGGAAAGGAGGGTCAGGGAGGGAGGTAGGAGTAGAGGGAAAAGGAGGGTCAGGGAGGGAGGTATGAGTAGAGGGGGAAAGGAGGGTCAGGGAGGGAGGTAGGAGTAGAGGGAAAAGGAGGGTCAGGGAGGGAGGTAGGAATAGAGGGGGAAAGGAGGGTCAGGGAGGGAGGTAGGAGTAGAGGGAAAAGGAGGGTCAGGGAGGGAGGTAGGAGTAGAGGGGGAAAGGAGGGTCAGGGAGGGAGGTAGGAGTAGAGGGAAAAGGAGGGTCAGGGAGGGAGGTAGGAGTAGAGGGAAAAGGAGGGTCAGGGAGGGAGGTAGGAATAGAGGGGGAAAGGAGGGTCAGGGAGGGAGGTAGGAGTAGAGGGAAAAGGAGGGTCAGGGAGGGAGGTAGGAATAGAGGGGGAAAGGAGGGTCAGGGAGGGAGGGATGGAAATACAGACAGAAAAGTAGAGAATGTCAATGCAAACTACATCAGCATATTACTGAAAGGGGATAGGTTGACATGAAAACACTACCAACATTTCTACATCTAAAATGACATGTTCATAACAGCCTCTGGCTTGCATTGGCATGTTGTCTGTACAAAGTATGTTATTACATCTTGACATACCACTTGAGGATAGAAGTTCCCTTTCAAAACGTATAGATGTGGTAAATTAAGTTGATGTCTTGGGACTGAGCTAATGTACCCAAAATGACATGCAGTCTATAGCAGCCAAGTGTGCTGTAGGCAGAGCTGTAGCAATCCAGAGACTGAGACGGTTTCGTGATTAGTGTCATAATGGTCAATGGAAAAGTAAGGTAAGGCAGAGGGATGTTGATGTTACTAGTCGAGGAACCAGAGATGAGTGATCAGGAAACTAAATCATCTACAAAGCAAAAACACATTTTTAAACAAATCATCAATTGAAGTGAATGTTGCCTGGCTTTTGTTAGTGTCTTATTTGAAGTAGTACTGTATAAGTGGTTAATAATGCTGACAACAAGAGGCAGCATGACAAACACACAGTCAGTTACTATTTTCCTTGTCTGTAAATCTATGCAAGAGAAGATTTGTTCCGGATTGCACAGATCTACTGTTAGGTTTGAGGGATACTCACATGACGTGCTGTAGCTACCTCCATTAAAATCAGGTCGAATTAACTAACCGATTAACACTTTAATGCTGTGCCTGTTATGTGGGCTTATGGAGGGCTTTATGAAGAGAGTATGTTGAGCATTTCAAATAAAGACAAACATGTCATTGCCAGTGATAAATGTTGTGAGGCAATGATAGGTAGGAGGGAGGGGATGTCTAGAATAGAGTCAGCACTAAATGTTAGGGGCTTTGAGATATGGGAAGGACTACTAAAATGGTAGGGACTGGTTCAGGGATGGATACTTGGGTAAAGGGATAGGCAAAAAGGGCGAATCACTCCTTCACAATTCAGCCAATTTGAACAACTGTTTTGGGCATATGCGTTAATGACTTGATCCAGATCTTCAAATACTCCCTAGAATGTTCTTTGGGCCAGATGAACCATGATCAAGCACCCGTCATCAACAGCTTAGTATCACAGATGGGACATGCTGTTACATCTCTGGTCAATCTGCTCTCCTTATTCCGTCTGCTAGTATTTCTGTCTGGACTTGCCGAGTCTGTATTGAACCATTGTGGTTATGGTTGGATTAGGACTGAGTGACGTGTCCCACTGCTTCATGTGCGAACGGTTCCCTTTAAAAGTGTTGTTGTAAAGTTGTTCAAACAGGGACATAAGATGACACCGCAGTCTTAGTTCCAGGTCAGATGTCTGTAGAGATATCGATCTCTGGCGTCATGGCCCTGTGAATTCCATTTGAATCATATGAATTATGCGACACCACGTGGAGACACTGCACGAATGTGTGGGCGGACACACACACACACACACACACACACACACACACACACACACACACACACACACACACACACACACACACACACACACACACACACACACACACACACACACACACACACACACACACACACACACACACACACACACACACACACACACACACACACACACACACAGCTCCTCTCAAAGGGAAAAGCAACAAAAAAAGGTTGAATAAATAATGAATAGGAGTTGAAAAGAGCTGGTGAATGTTATGAATCTGAGACATCCTCATCTCTCAGTCAAGGCTACACGTTTCTGCCTTTCGCTCTGTGACAAAGAGAGGGAGGGAAGAGAGACAGAAAGAGGTAGATATAGAGGAGAGGGAAAAGCAGAGAGAGAGAGGGAGAGAGATGTACAGTAGTCAACGTGATATTGAAATGAAAGCTCCTTTAAGGAGGGGAAGAGAGGTTTACGGCCAAAAGGGTTCATATTGCACAGCAGAGGGACTGAGACACAGGCCAGGGGTATGACAGAGGAGACACAGCAGAGGAGAGTGGAGGAGTGAGTTAATGGTCTGGGGGATAAGCAGACATGGGTTTGGCCAAAGAACCAGGGAGATCTCCTCTCCTGTTGAAAATCTGGAGACCTAATCAAGACTAATCAGGGCCTCATTAAGACTCGTACATCTGAGGGCCGGAGATAAATTGGCCCTAACACAGCATGGCACCTCGCTTCATTTCAAACACACCCTCAAGCTTAGACAGACTGGGGTCAAGAATGACGAAATGCTGGACGGATCATGTTTTTTTATTTCATTTTTTTGTAAATGCTGTTGTTACAAAATCATAACAATTAAAAAGTGTTTAGTAGCAGGAGCCACAACGACAGAATTATATATTCTATAAATCATGACTCATCTCTATGCTATTATGTTGACACCGAAAGCTTCAAGGCCACAATATGTTTAAAGTTCTCCCTAAGAGAGACAGGAAGAATACGTGTGGAATAACAAGCTGTGTGCACATTCAGCAGCGTTAGTTTCCTCCGCTCACCTTGTATGCGTATCCTCAGGTCCCTGCTGCGTAGGTTGATGTCATTGGCAACCTCACACCTGTAGACTCCAGAGTCATTCCATTGGAGGGGCCTCAGAAACAGCAAGGTGTTGTTCACTATCTCCACCCCTTCTGGCATTTTCCCGTCCAGTCTTGGATATCCACACACAATTACATTATACACAAACACTGGTTCAACGTTTAATCTGCAGTGGGAACAAATCTGTGCACATAAAAACACGAGTAGCGAGCGCACACGCTCACATACCTGATCCATGTGAAGTGGTGTGCTGGTGGGTTTGCGTTGGCTTTGCAGGTCAGTTGGATGTTCTCACGGCCCACATACCAGTCACCGTCATAACCTACGACCACGATGTCTGGGGCGTCTGCAGAGACACAGAGAAGGGGCAACAGACAGAACCTGAAAACGTGGAAAACTCAACCACCCCCAACCTTTTTTTTGTGTGGAATTACATGAATCAATCAAATCTGATGAAATTCCAGCATCAAAGACACTGTGCCAGTCAAAAGTGGACACACCTACTCATTCAAGGGTTTTTCTTAATTTTTTACTATTTTCTACATTGTAGAATAAAAGTGAAGACATCGAAACTATGAGATAACACATATGGAATCATCTATTATCCAAAAAAAGTGTTCAACAAATCAAAATATATTTTATATTTGAGATTCTTCAAAGTAGCCACCCTTTGCCTTGATGACAGCTTTGCACACTCTTGGCATTCTCTCAACCAGCTTCACGAGGAAGTCACCTGGAATGCATTTCAATTAACAGGTGTGTCTTGTTAAAAGTTCATTTGTGGAATTTCCTTCCTTCTTTATGCATTTGAGCCAATCAGTTGTGTTGTGATGAGGTAGGGGTGGTATACAGAAGATGATATTTATCAAATAGGGCTAAGTCCTTGTTATGGCAAGAACAGCTCAAATAAGCAAAGAGAAATGAACGTGAAGGTCAATCAATATGGAAAATGTCAAGAACTTTGAACGTTTCTTCAAGTGCAGTCGCAAAAACCATCAAGTGCTATGATGAACCTGCCTCTCATGAGGCCTGCCACAGGAAAGGAAGACCCAGAGTTACCTCTGCTACAGAGGATAAGTTCATCAGAATTACCAGCCTCAGATTGCAGCCCAAATAAATGCTTCACGGAGTTAAAGTAACAGACACATCTCATCATCAACTGTTCAGAGAAGACTGTGTGAATCAGGCCTTCATGGTCGAATCGCTACAAAGAAACCACTACCAATAATAAGAGGAGACTTGCTTGGGCCAAGAAACACGAGCAATGGACATTAGACCAGTGGAAATCTGTGCTTTGGTCTGATGAGTCCACATTTGAGATTTTTGGTTCCAACCTCTGTTTCTTTGTGACACAGAGTAGGTGAATGGATGAATGGATGATCTCTGCATGTGTGGTTCCCACCGTGAAGCATGGAGTAGGTGTGGGATTTCTTTTCTCTCCAAAACTCTTGAACGTGCCGTCCTTGGCCAGCTCTCCCGCTATCTCTCTCTGAATGACCTTCTTGATCCAAATCAGTCAGGTTTCAAGACTAGTCATTCAACTGAGACTGCTCTCCTCTGTATCACGGAGGCGCTCCGCACTGCTAAAGCTAACTCTCTCTCCTCTGCTCTCATCCTTCTAGATCTATCGGCTGCCTTCGATACTGTGAACCATCAGATCCTCCTCTCCACCCTCTCCGAGTTGGGCATCTCCGGCGCGGCCCACGCTTGGATTGCGTCCTACCTGACAGGTCGCTCCTACCAGGTGGCGTGGCGAGAATCTGTCTCCTCACCACGCGCTCTCACCACTGGTGTCCCCCAGGGCTCTGTTCTTGGCCCTCTCCTATTACACCAAGTCACTTGGCTCTGTCATAACCTCACATGGTCTCTCTTATCATTGCTATGCAGACGACACACAATTAATCTTCTCCTTTCCCCCTTCTGATGACCAGGTGGCGAATCGCATCTCTGCATGTCTGGCAGACATATCAGTGTGGATGACGGATCACCACCTCAAGCTGAACCTCGGCAAGACGGAGCTGCTCTTCCTCCCGGGGAAGGACTGCCCGTTCCATGATCTCGCCATCACGGTTGACAACTCCATTGTGTCCTCCTCCCAGAGCGCCAAGAACCTTGGCGTGATCCTGGACAACACCCTGTCGTTCTCAACCAACATCAAGGCGGTGGCCCGTTCCTGTAGGTTCATGCTCTACAACATCCGCAGAGTACGACCCTGCCTCACACAGGAAGCGGCGCAGGTCCTAATCCAGGCACTTGTCATCTCCCGTCTGGATTACTGCAACTCGCTGTTGGCTGGGCTCCCTGCCTGTGCCATTAAACCCCTTCAACTCATCCAGAACGCCGCAGCCCGTCTGGTGTTCAACCTTCCCAAGTTCTCTCACGTCACCCCGCTCCTCCGTTCTCTCCACTGGCTTCCAGTTGAAGCTCGCATCCGCTACAAGACCATGGTGCTTGCCTACGGAGCTGTGAGGGGAACGGCACCTCAGTACCTCCAGGCTCTGATCAGGCCCTACACCCAAACAAGGGCACTGCGTTCATCCACCTCTGGCCTGCTCGCCTCCCTACCACTGAGGAAGTACAGCTCCCGCTCAGCCCAGTCAAAACTGTTCGCTGCCCTGGCCCCCCAATGGTGGAACAAACTCCCTCACGACGCCAGGACAGCGGAGTCAATCACCACCTTCCGGAGACACCTGAAACCCCACCTCTTTAAGGAATACCTAGGATAGGATAAGTAATCCCTCTCACCCCCCTTAAGTTTTAGATGCACTATTGTAAAGTGACTGTTCCACTGGATGTCATAAGGTGAATGCACCAATTTGAAGTCGCTCTGGATAAGAGCGTCTGCTAAATGACTTAAATGTAAATGTAATGTGTGGGGCTGATGGTGTGGGGCTGCTTTTCTGGTGACATTGTCAGTGATTTATTTAAAATTCAAGGCACACTTAACCAGCATGGCTACCACAGCATTCTGTAGCGATACGCCATCCCATCCCATCTGGTTTGAGCTTAGTGTTTTTCAACAGGGCAATGACCCAAAACACACCTCCAGGCTGTGTAAGGGCTATTTGACCAAGGAGAGTGATGAGGTCACCACTAAAAATTTCACAAATTAAGAAAAACCCTTGAATGAGTAGATGTCCAAACTTTTGACTAGTACTGTATGTGTGAATGATTCTGAACAGAAAACTACTCATACTGAATCACACACACACACAAGCACACACAAGCACACACACACACAACACACACACACACACACACACACACACACACACACACACACACACACACACACACACACACACACACACACACACACACACACACACACACACACACACACACACACACAGAGGGAGAGAGACTCACACTGCACGTTGAGCTGGTAGGGGATCCTGAAGTCTGTGTGCAGGGCAGGATGACGCACCACACAGGTGAGGGCGTGACCCTGGATGTGGCGGGTGGGCTGCCACAGGTAGCGCACCTGGGTGCTGGTCGTGCCGTTTGCCTCGTCCTGCAGCGACACCTCTGATTGGCCAAACAGGTCAGTCTCCCAGGAGACCTCGGCGGGGGGCCGGGCCCGCTCAGCGATGCAGGTGGCCACCACTGTTTCATTGCCCTCGTCGATCAGAGCTACCGAGCCAGCCGACACATACACCCTGGGCTCCACTGAGAGAGAGAGAGAAGGGGTGAGGAAATATGGATAGAAAGGGTTGTAGTGTTCAGTCAGTGTTCCAGTATCTTCTAGGGCAGGGGTCCCCAATTACATTCAGCCATGGGACGATTTTCCCTTGAGCGGTTGGTCGGGGGGCTGAAAAATCGTTTTTTTTTTTTACACTACAAATTGACCACAAAAATCCCTAACAGATACTGTGTAGTATTTGACAAAAACAGAATAATTTCAAACCTGGATTACATTGGGATACGATCACGTTTTAATTTATGCGTGAGAATATTTGCAAACTGATTTCCTAAATTAACATCACTTTGAGATGATTTTCTGTCTTACATCCAAAAACGAAAATTCTAAATATACACATATATATATATATATATTCCGATTTTGTTGTTGTTGTCAAGGGCCAAATGAAATCACCAGTGGGCCGAATATGGCCCGTGGGCCACCTATTGGGGAACCCTGCTCTCGGGAAGCAGAGTTCCCGAGTAGGGTCTGGAAGTGGTTTAGTCATTCACCAAGCTCTTTTTTCCTTCTTTCCGTCACTCTTTCTTTCAACCGCCGCCCCCCCTTTCCATCTCCCTCCTTTCGCCTTTCCTACTACGCAGTAGCAGCTCAGAGACTTCCTGTAACCCTTCAAAAACAGTGCGTGTAAGCCACGGCCTTGCCTGGAATAATACATCTAACTAACCCCGACTAACTCCCCGGGATACTTTAAAAGAGGGGCGTCTCAATTGCCCACCACATTCCTCTAGCTCCAATTATAGCACCCTGTTCCTGTACACCCCTCCCTCGCTCCCATTCCTTCACCCCTCCTCTCACGCAACTGTACCCATACCGTTCTCATTGCAATGCCCCTTTAACCAACCCTTATTCCAACCCCTCATCCTCACTAGCTTCCATCCTTTCTCTCCACACTTTGTCTTACCACTCTCCCTCTGGCCCAGTGACGTGAGTAGGATCCTCTCCCCCACAATGGCCATGTGTAGTTCATACATTTTTACACGAGGCTCTTTACTAAGATGTAGGATTACGTTTCAGAATATTACAAGCACACCATCAGCCATACAAACACACACACTTACAAGAGGTGTGTTGCACAGAGACAGACACTAGCGGTGGGTCATATGGCCAAAAATCCATATTGTAATAAATTGCCTGAATTGATGAGATAATTATTATTTAAAATGATCTTTTAAACTACTACTACTGGTTGGAGCCATCAATTGTCCCATTAACAATCACCCATATTAGCAAACTTATTTTATTTATTTCTCTAGTATAGGTTACTTATAATATCAGCAAAATGCCTGCGATAAGTGATCGGTATAGTCAGTGTCAATAATTTCCTGTTTATCGTCCCAGCTCTAATTGGCACACACACACACACACACACACACACACACACACACACACACACACACACACACACACACACACACACACACACACACACACACACACACACACACACACACACACACACACACACACACACACACACACACACACACCCCAACACAAGCACACCCCAACACAAGCACACCCCAACACAAGCACACCCCAACACAAGCACACCCCAACACAAGCACACCCCAACACAAGCACACCCCAACACAAGCACACCCCAACACAAGCACACCCCAACACAAGCACACCCCAACACAAGCACACACACTCCTACCGAGCACGCTGACAGTGGTGGAGGCCTGTGTGTTGCCCAGGGGGAAGGTGGCAACCTTGCAGGTGTACACTCCAATGTCCTCAAAGCCCACATCCTCCAGTATGATGGTGGCGTCATGGGAGGAGGGCGAGCGGAAGGACAGGCGGCGCACATAGTTTGGGGGGATCGAGATGCCGAACACAGGATTGTACACCGCCACAGTCACCGAGCCTGTGGGGAGCCGGCGCTCCCAGGAACTCTGGGTAAGACTGAGGTTGGCCCCCACCTCCACGCTACAGCCCAACGTCACATTCTTCCCCAATACAGCACTCACCTTCTGGGGAACCAACACCTGACTGCACCCCACACCTGGAGCACAGAGAGGGAGAGAATGAAAGAGAAAATGATTAGTTTCACCATCAACAATCAGTTAATTCCATTTTTTTCTGAAGAACTACTGTAAGAATCAAAAAGAAAAGAATAACCACATTCCCCTGTGGTTAGTCACAAAGTATAATCAAAAGAGTTGTAGTTATCTTGGGCAGTGAAACATAAGCCTGTGTGCAATGTGTATGGCTGTAAATGTAATATGCCCACTGATGACGGCAATAAAGGACTGTGGCAATAGCATACGGACTTCCCCTCAACACACTATACCCTCCATCTGTCTCTCAGTTGGACATCATTTACCTAATAACATCACATTGGTCACATGCACGTGGTTAGCAGACGTTATTGGTCACATGCACGTGGTTAGCAGACGTTATTGGTCACATGCACGTGGTTAGCAGACGTTATTGGTCACATGCACGTGGTTAGCAGACGTTATTGGTCACATGCACGTGGTTAGCAGACGTTATTGATCACATGCACGTGGTTAGCAGACGTTATTGGTCACATGCACGTGGTTAGCAGACATTGGTCACATGCACGTGGTTAGCAGACGTTATTGGTCACATGCACGTGGTTAGCAGACGTTATTGGTCACATGCACGTGGTTAGCAGATGTTATTCAAATCAAATTTAATTTGTCACATGTGCCCAATACAACAGGTGTAGTAGACCTTACAGTGAAATGCTTACTTACAGGCTCTAACCAATAGTGTAAAAAATGTATTCGGTGAACAATAGGTAGGTAAAGAAATAAAACAACAGTAAAAAGACAGGCTATATACAGTAGCGAGGCTATAAAAAGTAGTGAGGCTACATACAGACACCGGTTAGTCAGGTTGATTGAGGTAGTATGTACATGTAGATATGGTTAAAGTGGCTATGCATATATGAACAAAGAGGGGTTGGCAGGTGGGACACAATGCAGATAGCCCGGTTAGCCACTGTGCGGGAGCACTGGTTGGTCAGGTAGTATGTACATGAATGTATAGTTAGTGACTATGCATATATATGATAAACAGAAAGTAGCGGCAGCATAAAAGGAGGGGTTGGGGGGGGGGGGGGGCACAATGCAAATAGTCCGGGTAGCCATTTGATTACCTGTTCAGGAGTTATGGCTTAGGGGTAAAAACTTAAGAAGCCTTTTTGTCCTCGACTTGACACTCCAGTAC
This sequence comes from Oncorhynchus gorbuscha, assembly GCF_021184085.1. NCBI lineage: Eukaryota > Metazoa > Chordata > Actinopteri > Salmoniformes > Salmonidae > Oncorhynchus > Oncorhynchus gorbuscha. The sequence goes on from NC_060174.1 coordinate 73,546,334, forward strand.
CGTTTGCCATGTGGTAGTAGAGAGAACAGTCTATGACTGGGGTGGCTGGGGTCTTTGACAATTTTCAGGGCCTTCCTCTGACACCGCCTGGTGTAGAGGTCCTGGATGGCAGGACCTGGGCCGTACGCACTACCCTCTGAAGTGCCTTGCGGTCAGAGGCCGAGCAGTTGCCGTACCAGGAATTGATGCAACCAGTCAGGATGTTCTCGATGTTGCAGCTGTATCACCTTTTGAGGATCTCAGGACCCATGACAAATCTTTTTAGTTTCCTGAGGGGGAATAGGCTTTGTCCTGCCCTCTTCACAACTGTCTTGGTGTGTTTGGACCATTCTAGTTTGTTGTTGATGTGGACACCGAGGAACTTGAAGCTCTCAACCTGCTCCACAACAGCCCCGTCAATGAGAATGGGGGCGTGCTCTGTGCTCCTTTTCCTGTAGTCTACAATGATCTCTTTAGTCTTGGTTACGTTGAGGGATAGGTTGTTATTCTGGCACCACCCGGCCAGGTCTCTGACTTCCTCCCTATAGGCTGTCTCGTCGTTGCCACTGTTGTGTCGTCGGCAAACTTAATGATGGTGTTGGAGTCGTGCCTGGCCATGCAGTCGTGGGTGAACAGGGAACACAGGAGGGGACTGAGCACGCACCCCTGGTGAGCTCCAGTGTTGAGATGCAGCGTGGCAGATGTGTTGCTGCCTACCCTCACCACCTGGGGGCGGACCGTCAGGAAGTCCAGGATCCAGTTGCAGAGGGAGGTGTTTAGTCCCAGGATCCTTAGCTTTAGCAATGAGCTTTGAGGGCACTATGGTGTTGAACACTGAGCTGTAGTCAATGAGGAGCATTATCACATAAGTGTTCCTTTGTCCAGGTGGGAAAGGGAAGTGCAATAGAGATTGCATCATCTGTGGATCTGTTTGGGCGGTATGCAAATTGGAGTGGAACTTGGGTTTCTGGGATAATGGTGTTGATGTGAGCCATTACCAACCTTTCAAAGCACTTCATGGCTACAGACTTGAATGCTACGGGTCTGTAGTCATTTTGGGCAGGTTGCCTTTGCATTCTTGGGCACAGGGACTATGGTGGTCTGCTTGAAACATGTTGGTATTACAGACTCAGTCAGGGACAAGTTGAAAATGTCAGTGAAGACACCTGCCAGTTGTATGTTGACCTGTTTAAAAGGTCTTACGTCAGCTACGGAGAGCGTGATCACACAGTCATCCGGAACAGCTGATGCTCTCATGCATGCCTCAGTGTTGCTTGCCTCGAAGTGAGCATAGAAGTGATTTAGCTCGTCTGGTAGGCTCGTGTCACTAGGCAGCTCGCGGCTGTGCTTCCCTTTGAAGTCTGTAATAGTTTGCAAGCCCTGCCACATAAGACGAGTGTCGGAGCCGGTGTTGTATGATTCAATCTTAGCCCTGTATTGACGCTTTGCCTGTTTGATGGTTCATCGCAGGGAATAGCAGGATTTTTTGTAAGCTTCCGGGTTAGAGTCCCACACCTTGAAAGCGGCAGCTCTACCCTTTAGCTCAGTGTGAATGTTGCCTGTAATCCATGGCTTCTGGTTGGGGAATGTACGTACAGTAACTGTGGGGTAGACGTCCTCAATGCACTTATTGATAAAACCAGTGACTGATGTGGTGTACTCCTCAATGCCATTGGAAGAATCCTGGAACATGTTCTAGTCTGTGATAAAACAGTCCTGTAGTTTAGCATTTGCTTCATCTGACCACTTTTTTTATTAGTGACATACACGTGTTTAGCAGATGTTATTGTGGGTGCAGCGAAATGCTTGTGTTTCTGGCTCTGACAGAACAGCAATACAGTGCCTTGCGAAAGTATTCGGCCCCCTTGAACTTTGCGACCTTTTGCCACATTTCAGGCTTCAAACATAAAGATATAAAACTGTATTTTTTTGTGAAGAATCAACAATAAGTGGGACACAATCATGAAGTGGAATGACATTTATTGGATATTTCAAACTTTAACAAATCAAAACCTGAAAAATTGGGCGTGCAAAATTATTCAGCCCCTTTACTTTCAGTGCAGCAAACTCTCTCCAGATGTTCAGTGAGGTTCTCTGAATGATCCAATGTTGACCTAAATGACTAATGATAATAAATACAATCCACCTGTGTGTAATCAAGTCTCCGTATAAATGCACCTGCACTGTGATAGTCTCAGAGGTCCGTTAAAAGCGCAGAGAGCATCATGAAGAACAAGGAACAAACCAGGCAGGTCCGAGATACTGTTGTGAAGAAGTTTAAAGCCGGATTTGGATACAAAAAGGTTTCCCAAGCTTTAAAAATCCCAAGGAGTACTGTGCAAGTGATAATATTGAAATGGAAGGAGTATCAGACCACTGCAAATCTACCAAGACCTGGCCGTCCCTCTAAACTTTCAGCTCATACAAGGAGAAGACTGATCAGAGATGCAGCCAAGAGGCCCATGATCACTCTGGATGAACTGCAGAGATCTACAGCTGAGGTGGGAGACTGTCCATAGGATAACAATCAGTCGTATATTGCACAAATCTGGCCTTTATGGAAGAGTGGCAAGAAGAAAGCCATTTCTTAAAGATATCCATAAAAAGTGTTGTTTAAAGTTTGCCACAAGCCACCTGGGAGACACACCAAACATGTGGAAGAAGGTGCTCTGGTCAGATGAAACCAAAATTGAACTTTTTGGCAACAATGCAAAACGTTATGTTTGGCGTAAAAGCAACACAGTTCATCACCCTGAACACACCATCCCCACTGTCAAACATGGTGGTGGCAGCATCATGGTTTGGGCCTGCTTTTCTTCAGCAGGGACAATGGTTAAAATTGATGGGAAGATGGATGGAGCCAAATACAGGACCATTCTGGAAGAAAACCTGATGAAGTCTGCAAAAGACCTGACACTGGGACGGAGATTTGTCTTCCAACAAGACAATGATCCAAAACATAAAGCAAAATCTACAATGGAATGGTTCAAAAATAAACATATCCAGGTGTTAGAATGGCCAAGTCAAAGTCCAGACCTGAATCCAATCGAGAATCTGTGGAAAGAACTGAAAACTGCTGTTCACAAATGCTCTCCATCCAACCTCACTGAGCTCGAGCTGTTTTGCAAGGAGGAATGGGAAAAAATGTCAGTCTCTCGATGTGCAAAACTGATAGAGACATACCCCAAGCGACTTACAGCTGTAATCGCAGCAAAAGGTGGCGCTACAAAGTATTAACTTAAGGGGGCTAAATAATTTTGCACGCCCAATTTTTCACTTTTTGATTTGTTAAAAAAGTTTGAAATATCCAATAAATGTTGTTCCACTTCATGATTGTGTCCCACTTGTTGTTGATTCTTCACAAAAAAATACAGTTTTATATCTTTAAGTTTGAAGCCTGAAATGTGGCAAAAGGTGGCAAAGTTCAAGGGGGCCGAATACTTTCGCAAGGCACTGTATCTAACCATTTCACAACATATGCCCAATACACACAAATATAAATCAAGGAATGGGATTAAGAATATATAAATATATGGACGAGCAATGTCAGAGCGGCATAGACTAAGATACAGTAGGATAGAATACAGTATATACATATGAGATGAGTAATGCAAAGTATGTAAACATTATTAGTGACTAGTGTTCCATTTATTAAAGTTGCCAGTGATTTCAAGTCTATGTACATTTGAAGTTGGAAGTTTACATACACTTCGGTTGGAGTCATTAAAACTCATTTTTTCAACCACTCCACAAATTTCTTGTTAACAAACAATAGTTTTGGCAAGTCGGTTAGGACATGTACTTTGTGCATGACACAAGTAATTTTTCCAGCAATTGTTTACAGACAGATTATTTCACTGGGTCAGAAGTTCAAAAACTAAGTTGACTGTGACTTTAAACAGCTTGGAAAACTCCAGAAAATTATGTCATGGGTCTAGAATCCAAGAACAACAGCAAAGGACCAAGTGAAGTTGCTGGAGGAAACAGTTACAAAAGGATCTATATTCACAGTAAAACGAGTTCTATATCGACATAACCTGAAAGGCCGCTCAGTAAGGAAAAATCCAGGCTACGGTTTGCAACTGCACATTGGGACAAAGATCGTACTTTTTGGAGAAATGTCCTCTGGTCTAATGAAACAAAAATAGAACTATTTGGCCATAATGACCATCGTTATGTTTGGAGGAAAAAGGGAGAGGCTTGCAACCCGAAGAACACCATCCCAACCGTGAAGCACGGGGGTGGCAGCATTATGTTGTGGGGGTGCTTTGCCGCAGGAGGGACTGATACACTTCACAAAATAGATGGCATCATGAGAGAGGAAAATTACGTGGATATATTGACGCAACATCTCAAGACATCAGTTAAAGTTAAAGCTTGGTAGCAAATGGGTCTTCCAAAGGACAATGACCCCAAGCATACTTCCAATTTTGTGGCAAAATGGCTTAAGGACAATAAAGTCAAGGTATTGGAGTGGCCATCACAAAGCCCTGCCCTCAATCCCATAGAAGATTTGTGGGCAGAACTGAAAAAGCGTGTGCGAGCAAGGAGGCCTACAAACCTAACTCAGTTACACCAGCTCTGCCAGGAGGAATGGAGAAAAGAATTCATTGTGGGAAGCTTGTGGAAGGATACACAAAACGTTTGACCCAAGTTAAACAATTTAAAGGCAACACTACAAAAAAACTATTGAGTGTATGTAAACTTCTGACCCACTGGGAATGTGATGAAAGAAATAAAAGCTGAAATAAATCACTCTACTATTATTCTGACATTTCACATTCTTAAATAAAGTGGTAATCGTAACTGACCTAAGACAGGGAATTTTTACTGAGTTGTGAAAAGCTGAGTTGAAATGTATTTGGCGAAGGTGTATGTAAACTTCCAACTTCAACTGTATATAGCTATTTACAGTTTGATGGCTTTGAGATAGAAGCCATTTTTCAGTCTCTCGGTCCCAGCTTTGAAGCACCTGTCTGACCTCGCCTTCTGGAGGATAGCGGTGTGAACAGGCAGTGGCTCAGGTGGTTGTTGTCTATGATGATATTTTTGGCCTTCCTGTGACATTGGGTAATGTGAATGTCCTGGAGGCCAGGTAGTTAATCCCCAGTGATGCGTTGGGCAGTTCGCACCACCCTCTGGAGAGCCCTACGGTTGGGGGCAGTGCAGTTGCCGTACCAGGCGGTGATACAGCCTGACAGGACGCTCTCAATTGTGCATTTGTAAAAGTTTGTGGGTTTTATGTGCCTAGTCAAATTTCTTCAGCCTCCTGAGGTTAAATAGGCGCTGTGGAGCCTTCTTCACCACACCGTCTGTGTGGGTGGACCATTTCAGTTTGTCAGTGATGTGTACACCGAGGAACTTGAAGCTTTCCACCTTCGCCACTGTGCTCCCTCTGCGGTTTCCTGAAGTCCACGATCATCTCCTTTGATTTGTTGACGTTGAGTGAGAGGTTATTTTCCTGGTTACTCCCAGAGCCCTCACCTCCTCCCCATAGACGGTCTCGTCATTGCTGGTAATCAAGCATGCTACTGTTGGGTTGTCTGAAATCTTGATGATTGAGTTGGAGGCATGCGTGGCCACGCAGCCATGGGTGAACAGGGAGGACAGGAGGGGCCTAAGCACGCACCCTTGTGGGGCCCCAGTGTTGAGGATCACCGAAGTGGAGGTGTTGTTTCCTACCTTCACCACCTGGGGGCAGCCTGTCAGGAAGTCCAGGACCCAGTTGTACAGGGCAGACCCAGGGCCTCGAGCTTAATGATGAGCTTGGACGTTACCATGTTGTTGAATGCTGAGCTAGTGTCAATGAACATAATTTTTACATAGGTATTCCTCTTGTCCAGATGGGATAGGGCAGTGTGATTGCATTGTCTGTGGATCTATTGGGGCGGTAAGCAAATTGATGGGTCTCGGGTAACAGGTAAGGTAGATCCTTGACGAGTCTCTCAAAGCACTTCATGATGACAGAAGTGAGTGCAACGGAGCGATAATTTAGTTCCGTTACCTTTGCCTTCTTGGGTACAGGAAAAATGGTGGCCAACTTGAAGCATGTGGTGACAGCAGATTGGGATAAGGAGATATTGAATATGCCTGTAAACACACCAGCCAGTTGATCTGTGCATGCTGAGGATGTGGCTAGGGATGCCGTCTGGGTCGGCAGCCTTGCGAGGGTTAACACTTAAATGTCTTAGGCACGTCGGCCACGGAGAAGTAAAGCCCACAGTCCTTGGTAGCGTTATCCTCAAAGCAGCCGTAGAAGCTAGATGCTTGTCCAAAAGCAAGACGTCGGTGTCTGCGACGTGGCTGTGATTAGTCTGTGATTGCCTGCAGACCCTGTCACAAACGTCTCATATCTGAGCCGTTGAATTGCGACTCCACTTTGTCTCTATACTGGCATTTTGCCTGTTTGATTTTCTTGGTGAGGGAATAGCTACACTTTGTATTCTGCCATATTCCCAGTCACCTTGACATGGTTAAATGTGGTGGTTCACGCTTTCAGTTTTGCGTGAATGCTGCCATCTATCCACGGTTTCTGGTTAGAATAGATTTTAATAGTCATAGTGGGTACAACATTTCCTATACACTTCTTGATAATCTCAGATTCCGATTGGTCAGACCAGCATTGCATAGTCCTTAGCACAGGTATTTCCTGTTTGAGTTTCTGCCTATAGGAAGGGAGCAGCAAAATGGAGTCGTGGTCAGATTTTCCAAAAGGAGGGTGGGGGAGGGCCTTGTAGGCATCCCGGAAGTTGGAGTAGCAGTGGTCGAGTGTTTAAGCAGCGCGAGTACTACAGTCAATGTGATGATAGAACTTCTGCAGCCTTTATCAAATTTCATTTGTTAAAATACCTAGCTCCAATAAATACAGCCTCGGGATATTTGGTTTCCAGTTTGCATAATGTCCAGTGAAATTCATTGAGGGTCGTGGTGGTATCGGCTTGAATGGGGTGGATATACACGGCTGTGACTATAACCGAAGATAATTCTCTTGGGAGATAATACGGTCGGCATTTGATGAGGTATTCTAGGTTGGGTGAACAAAAGGACTTCAGTTCCTGTACGTTATCACAATCACACCATGAGTCATTAATCATGAAACATACACCCCCCGCACTTCCTAAGTCAGACAGGAAGACCACTGAGTACCTCTCCTCCGCTGGCATGGTTTTGGGTTGGCCTCTGGAATCAGTTAAATTGCCCTGGGGGGTGTGAACAAAGGATTCTGGAAAGTCATATTCCTGGTTGTAATACTGGTAGTGCTTGTGAGTTACCGCCACTCTGATATCCCGGCTGTATGTAATAACACCCCAAAAATTCTGGGCTAATAATGTAAAAAATAATACATTTTAAAACAACACTGCAGAGTTTCCTAAGAGCTAGAAGCACGGCAGCCATCTCCATTGGTGCCATTTTCACACATAAAAATACATGCAGAGCCAATATATGTGTAGAAGTATGCTAATAGGTAAGGAGGACAATCCAAATCTAAACCAATCCAAATCTAAACCAATCCAAATCTAAACCAATCCAAATCTAACATGCAGGGTCCAAAAATGTATTAAAATGTTACAAATCACCAATTGATGCGTCCACTCCATGCAATATCAGTAGCCTAGTCAGACTGTACGCTGTGCCCAGCTTCGCACACGCTAACTAACACGAGGTAGGCAGCATGTACCTGATCTTGTACATTGGCGTGGCAGATTCAGCATTCAAATGCTAAAATGGCATGTGTGATATCAAGCTTTATTAGTTGAGTGACCACCTACGTAATTTGCTAGGTAGGTTATTGTTATCTATGCAAAGTTGAAAATTGTGTTTTACGAGAATGAAAGTAAGCTACTGGAGACACACCTAATCTAGCTATAGGCCATCTGCTGAACGGGACTTAGATTGTCCAGGTTCACCATCAGCAATAGTTTTCGTAGTTTTTTCTTTAAACAATCAGTGTATATGGTCAATTTTAGATATTAAAATTCTTAATTTAATTCATTTTACCCTCTATACCGCGGAATCACGTTTCAGAGGAAATCCAAAGTTATGCTATATATTCATTGGCTGTCACAGCTCATTTGTAAATGATAAATATTGATGCATTACTAGCTCAAACACTTAATATGCCAGCTCAGAGAGAGCCAGCAGCAGAGAGAGCCAGCAGCAGAGAGAGCCAGCAGCAGAGAGAGCCAGCAGCAGAGAGAGCCAGCAGCAGAGAGAGCCAGCAGCAGAGAGAGCCAGCTCATAGAGAGCCAGCTCATAGAGAGCCAGCAGCAGAGACATCCAGCAGCAGAGACATCCAGCAGCAGAGAGAGCCAGCAGCAGAGAGAGCCAGCAGCAGAGAGAGCCAGCAGCAGAGAGAGCCAGCAGCAGAGAGAGCCAGCTCAGAGAGAGCCAGCAGCAGAGAGAGCCAGCTCAGAGAGAGCCAGCAGCAGAGACAGCCAGCTCAGAGAGAGCCAGCAGCAGAGACAGCCAGCTCAGAGAGAGCCAGCAGCAGAGACAGCCAGCTCAGAGAGAGCCAGCTCAGAGAGAGCCAGCTCAAGAGCTCCATCAGCAGATGATTTTAATTTAGAATGGAAAATGAATGTGTTCATGCAACTGAATCGTTTCCCACTAAATCGTTCCGGTATCGTATCCAGCCCCTGTATATAGATACGTATCGAATCGTCTTGAAAGGGAAAGATGCACATCCCTACGAGCTAGCATATAGCCTAATCATGGATGCTATTTTTCCCCATTAGCTGTTGCGAAAGCAGGTGCTACTCTTCCCGGGGTCCACACAAAACATGACATAATACAGAACATTAATAAACAAGAACAGGAATACATTGAAAAATAAAAAAGTTTTTAAGGCACAAGTAGCGTACATATCAATACACACTATCTAGGTCAAATAGGGGAGAGGCGTGGTGCCATGAGGTGCCGCTTTATCTGGTTTTTTAAAACCTGGTTTGCTGTTCATATAAAAAACTCAAGTACCGATCGTTACCGCTGGACTCCCTGTTATACTCAAACTACATATATATACATATATATATACATATATAGGTGTGTGTGTGTGTGTGTGTGTGTGTGTGTGTGTGTGTGTGTGTGTGTGTGTGTGTGTGTGTGTGTGTGTGTACACTGCTCAAAAAATAAAGAGAACACTTAAACAACACAATGTAACTCCAAGTCAATCACACTTCTCTGAAATCAAACTGTCTGTCCACTTAGGAACCAACATTGATTGACAATAAATTTCACATGATGTTGTGCAAATGGAATAGACAACAGGTGGAAATTATAGACAATTAGCAAGACAAACGGTCAGAAACAGACTCCATGAGGATGGTATGAGGGCCTGACGTCCACAGGTGGGGGTTGTGCTTACAGCTCAACACCGTGCAGGACGTTTGGCAAATTCGCCACTGGCGCCCTGTGCTCTTCACAGATGAAAGCAGGTTCACACTGAGCACATGTGACAGTCCCGCCGTGGAGAACGTTCTGCTGCCTGCAACAACCTCCAGCATAACCGGTTTGGCGGTGGGTCAGTCATGGTGTGGGGTGGCATTTCTTTGGGGGGCCGCACAGCCCTCCATGTGCTCGCCAGAGGTAGCCTAACTGCCATTAGGTACCGAGATGAGATCCTCAGACCCCTTGTGAGACCATATGCTGGTGTGGTTGGCCCTGGGTTCCTCCTAATGCAAGACAATGCTAGACCTCATGTGGCTGGAGTGTGTCAGCAGTTCCTGCAAGAGGAAGGCATTGATGCTATGGACTGGCCCACCCGTTCCCCAGACCTGAATTCAATTGAGCACATCTGGGACATCATGTCTAGCTCCATCCACCAATGCCACGTGGCACCACAGACTGTCCAGGAGTTGGCGGATGCTTTAGTCCAGGTCTGGGAGGAGATCCCTCAGGAGACCATCCGCCACCTCATCAGGAGCATGCCAAGGCATTGTAGGAAGGTCATACAGGCATGTGGAGGCCACACACACTACTGAGCCTCATTTTGACTTGTTGTAAGGACATTACATCAAAGTTGGATCAGCCTGTAGTGTGGTTTTCCACTTTAATTTTGAGTGTGACTCCAAATCCAGACCTCCATGGGTTGATAAATTTGATTTCCATTGATAATTTGTGTGTGATTTTGTTGTCAGCACATTCAACTGTGTAAAGAAAAAAGTATTTAATAAGAATATTTCATTCATTCAGATCTAGGATGTGTTATTTTAGTGTTCCCTTTATTTTTTTGAGCGGTATATATATGTAGTGTGTGTGTGTATAATATCATATATATATACACATGATATTATACACACACACACTACATATATATATATATATGATATTATACACACACATATATATAATACACACACACTACTTCATGGATGACCTCAACTATACTGAACAAAAATAAACGCAACATAAAAACAAAACAAAATAATTTGTCCCATGTTTCAAGAGCTGAAATAAATGTTCCCAGAAATTGTCCATACGCACAAAAAGCTAATTTCTCAAATTTGGCACACAAATTTGTCTACATCCCTGTCAGTGAGTATTTCTACTTTGCCAAGATAATCCATCCACCTGACAGGTGTGGAATATCAAGAAGCTAATTAAACAGCATGATCATTACACAGGTACCTCTTGTGCTGGGGACTCTAAAATGTGCAGTTGTGTCACACAACACAATGCCACAGATATCTCAAGTTGAGGGAGTGTGCAATTGGCAGGATGACTGCAGGAATGTCCACCAGAGCTGTTGCCAGAGATCTGAATGTTAATTTCTCTACCATAAGCCATTTAGAGAATTTGGCAGTATGTCCAAATGGCCTTAACTGCAAACCATGTGTAACCACGCCAGCCCAGGACCTCCACAGCCAGACTCTTAACCTGCAGGATAGTTTGAGACCAGCCACCAGGACAGCTGATGAAACTGATGAGTATTTCTGTTTGTAATAAAGCCCTTCTGTGTGGAAAAACTCCTTCTGATTGGCTGGGCCTGGCTCCCCAGTGGGTGGGCCTATGCCCTCCCAGGCCCACCAATGGCTGCACCCCTGCCAAGTCATGTGAAATCCATAGATTAGGGCCTAATTCATTTATTTACATTGACTGATTTCCTTATATGAACTTTAACTCTTTGTATTAAATTGTTGCATGTTGCGTTTATATTTTTGTTCAGTGTAGATATCTTCATTTCATGTGTTTTTTCATCAGAAGATGATCATAGTCTTTCAATAAACATTAATCGTGTCTGGAAATAGTGTGTGTGTGTGGTCGGGAGAGACCGAGACAGTAAAAAAATATATATATATATTTAGTTGAAAGAGCATTGACGTCAGCTCCAGCTTAGACATTCCAAACAAAACACAAGCTTAGTCAGTGCCATCAAACTAAGCATTCACAGACATCTGTGTTGACCTGATCATGAATCCACAGCAACCGGCATTTGGTTTTCCATCATAATAATACACAGGCCAGTGTTTGCGTGTGTTCCCGAAGATCAGTGCATTCTGGTGCAATAGCTGCCTGCCCTACTTCTGACCTGAATCCAGAAATTAAAAGCATCCCTTTGTGAAAATGCTCACTCTGTCCCGGTGTCCAATCAGAACTTCCCCCTAAAGCCATGTCATCCCCTCCAGTCATTTACATGTCCTGTCCACACACACAGCATTAAGATCAGCAGTGGTCCACAGAAACAGACAAAGGGAGAGAGGCAACAGGAGAATGCAGAGGGAGAGGCAACAGGAGAATGCAGAGGGAGAGGCAACAGGAGAATGCAGAGGGAGAGGCAACAGGAGAATGCAGAGGGAGAGGCAACAGGAGAATGCAGAGGGAGAGGCAACAGGAGAATGCAGAGGGAGAGGCAACAGGAGAATGCAGAGGGAGAGGCAACAGGAGAATGCAGAGGGAGAGGCAACAGGAGAATGCAGAGGGAGAGGCAACAGGAGAATGCAGAGGGAGAGGCAACAGGAGAATGCAGAGGGAGAGGCAACAGGAGAATGCAGAGGGAGAGGCAACAGGAGAATGCAGAGGGAGAGGCAACAGGAGAATGCAGAGGGAGAATACAGAGGGAGAGGCAACAGGAGAATACAGAGGGAGAGGCAACAGGAGAATACAGAGGGAGAGGCAACAGGAGAATACAGAGGGAGAGGCAACAGGAGAATACAGAGGGAGAGGCAACAGGAGAATACAGAGGGAGAGGCAACAGGAGAATACAGAGGGAGAGGCAACAGGAGAATACAGAGGGAGAGGCAACAGGAGAATACAGAGGGAGAGGCAACAGGAGAATACAGAGGGAGAGGCAACAGGAGAATACAGAGGGAGAGGCAACAGGAGAATGCAGAGGGAGAGGCAACAGGAGAATACAGAGGGAGAGGCAACAGGAGAATACAGAGGGAGAGGCAACAGGAGAATACAGAGGGAGAGGCAACAGGAGAATACAGAGGGAGAGGCAACAGGAGAATACAGAGGGAGAGGCAACAGGAGAATGCAGAGGGAGAGGCAACAGGAGAATACAGAGGGAGAGGCAACAGGAGAATACAGAGGGAGAGGCAACAGGAGAATACAGAGGGAGAGGCAACAGGAGAATACAGAGGGAGAGGCAACAGGAGAATACAGAGGGAGAGGCAACAGGAGAATACAGAGGGAGAGGCAACAGGAGAATACAGAGGGAGAGGCAACAGGAGAATACAGAGGGAGAGGCAACAGGAGAATACAGAGGGAGAGGCAACAGGAGAATACAGAGGGAGAGGCAACAGGAGAATACAGAGGGAGAGGCAACAGGAGAATACAGAGGAGAGGCAACAGGAGAATACAGAGGGAGAGGCAACAGGAGAATACAGAGGGAGAGGCAACAGGAGAATACAGAGGGAGAGGCAACAGGAGAATACAGAGGGAGAGGCAACAGGAGAATACAGAGGGAGAGGCAACAGGAGAATACAGAGGGAGAGGCAACAGGAGAATACAGAGGGAGAGGCAACAGGAGAATACAGAGGGAGAGGCAACAGGAGAATACAGAGGGAGAGGCAACAGGAGAATACAGAGGGAGAGGCAACAGGAGAATACAGAGGGAGAGGCAACAGGAGAATACAGAGGGAGAGGCAACAGGAGAATACAGAGGGAGAGGCAACAGGAGAATACAGAGGGAGAGGCAACAGGAGAATACAGAGGGAGAGGCAACAGGAGAATACAGAGGGAGAGGCAACAGGAGAATGCAGAGGGAGAGGCAACAAATGTATCACTAAGAGATTCTGGCGAAGAGGAAAACAAGTGTAAGGAATGAGTCCCAGATAGAATACATGCGAAACATCATAATACCATCATGCTGCAAGCCGCCAGCCCCCTCAACGAAATCACTAATTGCAACAAGCTGCCAGTGGGAAGACGTCATTGTATAGCATTGCTTGGCAACTGACTCCAAACATTCCGCCTGTTTTTGTCGTGCCAACAACAATCCCAGCCCAATCTCCCAACCCCCCCCGCCAACTGAAAACAGACGGTTTTTCCTGAGTGTCCCCCTAACACCAACCTTTGAACCTGGGGCGACCTGAGCACAGAGATAAGAGAGGGTTAGGAGAGGAAAATCAACAGGAGGATGGCCATTCATTAAAGGACAGGATTTAATCAAAGAACACAACAATTCTCTGAACATCCAAGGCTATGTCGTGCCCTGGAGATTAACGGTTGAGTTGTGTGGCATTTTATAGGGGTGGGATAAGACCGAGAGGATGGGAAACGGTCAGAAACTCTTTGTAATCCCTCCCTGAATTCTCAGATATTTTACTAGCTTGCAGCGCAACGACTAGAGGTCTGAATTTTCCAAATTACTGCACGGCCCCGCATTGCCCACAGTTGACTTTGCAAGGCTCTTAGGTCAACAAGGAGGAAACACAGTATTGTGTTTACTGTTGGACATCTGTTGACTCTTGCTAGACATGTCAAAGATCACTGGCAGCTGTGTCACTTCCTGGTGGCTCATTTAGTTTGATCGTTACACACAGTGACTGTATTCTCAGACAGGAAATCCACAATAGAACAATTTACACTGCAACCCAGCAGAGGTCGAGCTTCATCCACAGAGGAGGACCTACAGGACGTGGGTTCTGATGAGGGGAACTGTAGAACAGAACCATCCTGTTGTCCAGGAGAGGAGTGGCTGTATCGGTGCTCACTACTGAAACTGGAACTTTAAGATGGAGATTTTTATAATGGGAGTCAGGTGGTTTAAATTGCAATAGATTGTTATATATCCTATTAATAACCAGACCACTAGAGATCTGCTCAATCAGAGCTTTCATCTTCTCTGTTGTTATTTTTAGGCTCCCCTCAAAAGCAGAGAGCCTCTTTCACCATGATCTTCAATGTAATCACCTAACCGTCAGGAGAAAGAGGAAAGGCCAACAAATGCTTTCCTCCTCAACGCTCCTGTGATGACATGATCTTCCTTAATAAAACGGGTGTGAAAACTACACTTTCAGAGAAACAAACGAAATGTAATTTTCTACTGTATCAAAATGAATCAGCCATGAAGAGCACACACACATACTCATCACAGAGAAGAAGCACGACTGTAGCCTCTGTCACACGCGCACACACACACACACTCATCACAGAGAAGAAGCACGACTGTAGCCTCTGTCATGCGCACACACACACACACACACACACACACACACACACACACACACACACACACACACACACACACACACACACACACACACACACACACACACACACACACACACACACACACACACACACACACACACAGAGAAGAAGCACGACTGTAGCCTCTGTCACACGCACACACACACACACACACTCATCACAGAGAAGAAGCACGACTGTAGCCTCTGTCACACGCACACACACATACTCATCACAGAGAAGAAGCACGACTGTAGCCTCTGTCACACGCACACACACATACTCATCACAGAGAAGAAGCACGACTGTAGCCTCTGTCGCACACACACACATCACAGAGAAGAAGCACGACTGTAGCCTCTGTCGCACACACACACACATCACAGAGAAGAAGCACGACTGTAGCCTCTGTCACACGCACACACACACACACATCACAGAGAAGAAGCACGACTGTAGCCTCTGTCGCACGCACACACACATACTCATCACAGAGAAGAAGCACGACTGTAGCCTCTGTCGCACACACACACACATCACAGAGAAGAAGCACGACTGTAGCCTCTGTCACACGCACACACACACACATCACAGAGAAGAAGCACGACTGTAGCCTCTGTCGCACACACACACACACACACACACACACACACACACACACACACACACACACACACACACACACACACACACAGAGAAGAAGCACGACAGTAGCCTGTCACACACACACACACACACACACACACACACACACACACACACACAGAGAGAAGAAGCACGACTGTAGCCTCTGTTACACGCACACACAGTCCTGGCAGCAAGGACAGATCGTTCCCAGAGGAGACTCAAGTGATCATTCTCCCTCCGTCAGCACTACCTTCACATGCACCACTCACGTGGCAGCAGGTGTGTGTGTGTGTTACTATACCTCTGTGTGCTAGTAATAGGAAGGAACTACTGTTTGTGTTAGTGGCTTTGATAGTGTGTTTGGGTATACATGTGTCATGAACACATTATATTAAATGACATCAACTCATTGGGAGGTGTTCCTCTAGGTCGTGACGTGTGTTAGAGTTACTACAACAATGCCTGGGTGACTCCGTCATCACTGGAGGTCTCAGAGAACTAGAGCCAGGCGTCTAAATCAGGATCGTACAATATTTGCTCATTTGTATTTAAATAAAATTATTATTCAAGCTCTGTCAAGTCGGTTGTTGATTATTGCTTGACAGCCATTTTCACGTTTTGCCATTGATTTTCAGGTCGATTTAAGTCAAAACTAAGTAGGCCACTTGGGAACATTCAATGTCGTCTTGGTAAGCAACTCGTGTATATTTGGCCTTGTGTTTTAGGTTATTGTCCTGCTGAAACATGAATTTGTCTCACAGTGTCTGTTAGAAAGCAGACCAGGTCTTCCTCTAGGACTTTGAGTGTACTTGGGTATATTCTGTTCATTTTTATCCTAAAAAACTCCTTAGTCCTTGCCGATGACAAGCATACCCATAACATAATGCAACCACCACCATGCTTGAAAATATGATATATTTATATTTAAAGTCACCATTGGCCTCATGGTGAAATCCCTGAGGGGTTTTCTTCCTCTCTGGCAACTGAGGACACCTGTATCTTTGTAGTGACTGGATGTACTGATACACCATCCCAAAGTGTAATTAATAACTTCACCATACACAAAGTGATATACCATGTCTGTTTTTTATTTTATACATCTCCCAATAGGTGCCCTTCTTTGTGAGTCAATGAAAAACCTCCCTGGTCTTTGTGGTGGAATCTGTGTTTGTAATTCACTGATTGACTGAGGGACCTTACAGATCATTTTGTGTGGTGTACAGAGGTGAGGTGTGGTGTCATTCATAAATCATGTTAAACACTAGCATTGCACACACAAGTGACTCCATGCAACGTATTATGTAACTTGTTAGACAGTTTTAAAAATAATAATACATTTCCACGGGGCCATGGAAATTGACGAGGGTTAAGCACATTTTTACTCCTGAACTTATTTAGGCTTTCCATAACGAAGAGGTTGAATACTTATTGACTCAAGACATTTCAGCATTTCATTTTCAATTCAGGCTGTAACACAAAATGTGGGAAAAGTCAAGGGGTGTGAATACTTTCTGAAGGCACTGAGAAAATACTGTAATATCAAAGTATATTGATGGACATACTAAGGACAGATCCATTAGTACCAATATAAAATGGCTGTTATTAAGTTTGATCATTTAACTCAACTCCCTCCCTATGGTGGGGAAATTGGGAGAGTGAGCAGGGTGACTGTGTGTGGTGGATGATGCACGTGGTGACATGGTTGGAGAGCCACTTCAGCGAGCACAGACAGCAGGTGTTCTAGTCAGAGAGAACAGACTAGGGCTTTAACACGGACTTCATCTGTCAAACACTGAACACACAAAGTTACATGCGCGCTGAACACAGGGACAGAAGGTTTAGTCATTACGTGTGTGTGTTTGCTTTTACACACAAGGTCACAGGTTAGATCATTACTTTGTGCACAGTAGCAGCTCTAGAGGCATCAGGTTTCCACCCCCCCCCCCATTCTCTTACACACACACCTGAATGCTGAGCATTGGAATGCACAGGAGACTTGACATAAGTCCTCGCCAAAATAAAAAACATATGCCCCAGCTCCAGAGATCATGAACTCTCCAGAGGTGGTTAACTCTGTCTGGAGGAGGGGTAGGACTTATCCCGCCACAGGCCTCCTGTACCAGACAGGGGAGTACATCTCTGCTGGGTGATGGAGGAACCAGACCTCCTGTACCAGACAGGGGAGTACATCTCTGCTGGGTGATGGAGGAACCAGGCCTCCTGTACCAGACAGGGGAGTACATCTCTGCTGGGTGATGGAGGAACCAGGCCTCCTGTACCAGACATGGGAGTATATATCTGCTGGGTGATGGAGGAACCAGGCCTGCTAGGGTAATGCCATGGCCATGATTAACGCAGGGCTCATACTGTGGAAGCTAGTGCTTTGCTAATGGTGTCATAATGCCTTACTAATGCTGTAATAATGTTGTGGTAACACTGGCAAAACCATTCCAGAATGTTTATATAAAGGTTGGTCAATACGGGGGGAGAGCGGCTTGGGGGAGTGACTCATGGAGTTCGATCATCTTAATAAACTACAGACAGAAGAGCGGCCTTCCTTTACAAAGAGTAGGTCTCTCTCAACTCCATCCATCCTTCACATAAGCATACAGCCATGGCATTCACAGACCCTTATTCTGAGATGAATGAAAGAAATGTGGTGAAACCTAAATGGACCGTCACATTGAAGAGCACCACTCTCTCCCATATCATTCAGCGGCGTGACAGCGAAAACAAGGGTCCTCAACCAAGGAGGAAAGGTCCATGTGGATAGAGAATCAGAAGGATAGCTACAGACAGGCACCACCAGTGGCTTGGAGCCTATGACTGTGGGTTGAAGCACTAGGACAGCCAGGGGAGCAGTCATGGATAGCGTACAGGCCCATGCTAATGAGGTAGGGAACACATCCTGTGTGTGAGAAACAGTGAACAACTCTCACAGTCACCTCACTGAGGGAATGCCAGGAACGCACCAAGCCAACACGGCCTGCATGCCTAAAAACATATTCGACAATGGACTCCAAGGACACAAAACTGCCTAGCATATCTGGCCAGCCAGACTGTGGAGGGAAAATCCCCTTCAAAAGACCATTCCCAATTCCCATAAACTCTGACAGACAAACACTGAACTTATGTGAACAAATCTGGTGCAAATGAGTCAGATAAGAGACATATGATTGCTTAGTAATATGAGTTTAAAGAGTGAGAAAGCAGAGGGAAGCTGAGGCACTGCCTATCCGTAGAGGAAGAAAACAGAGCACCTCGTAGATTGAGTCATCATCAATCTCAGGCAAAGGGGTCCACACTAATGTAGGCTTTTTCACATATTTCTGCATCTCATTCTTGCATCAAAGAGCAGCAGAGGGTGTATAATGCCCAGGCGTTGTGTGTGGGTGTGTGTGTGTGTGTAGGCACTCAAACTCACACAAACAGACCACACATTACTCAATGACTCTCACCTATTTCAGACACTTTGTTTGCATGTCAGCCAAAGCTGCTCTACATGTTCATTAATCGACTAGTAGTAGAACTACAGAGATGCGGCTGCTAGCTGTTGTACACAGATTGCCCTTCTGACAAATCTCCAGGGAGAGAGCGAGAGAGAGAGAGAGAGAGTTGGGAAAAGAACGTAAGGGAGTAAAAATAAGGACAGCAACAGCTAGGCAAGAGGGAATGATGTCTGCTGAAGTTTTGTAAGTGTTAAGGTAATTTGGCTGCCTTTACACAGGCAGCCCAATTCTGATATTTTTTTCCACTAATTGGTCTTTTGACCAATCATATCAGATCTTTTCATATCACATCTTTTTCAGAGCAATTACAGAATAAAACATAAATAAAACATCTGAATTTGCTTGCCTGTGTAAATGCAGCCTATGAGCCTCAGGCCTTGAGACTGGTTGATTGGTGGATTTGGGGCTGAATGAGATGGTCTGATTGGCTGTGGTTTGAGCTAGTTTAAATAGAGGTTGCCTGTCGCCAGGAGAGCCACAGTAATTACGTGTGTGTATGTGTTTGAGAAAGAAAGACCAGAAGAGGGAGAGAGAGTGAATCCTATCCCAAAGCGAAATGTAGTTATGAGGGATGTGGCACAACACCAGGCAGCATTCTGTGGATCACAGAGGTTTCTCCTTCCACAACCCTCCCGCTCTCTGACTCCTTTACTTGACAGAAAACCCCAACTAAAACAAGCTTTGTTGGCAATGCCACAAAGTACCAAGACAAGAGCGATTAGGAAAATAACTTCACATAGTAATAATAGCCTTAATGGTGGCTGCTGCGTATCTCGGTTCTGTGAAAACTAGGCTAGTTTTGAACTGTGGTTACTCCTGAGACATACTACCCACTAAGACATGTTTACATGCTACGTTTCGGTTAAGTCTCTGAAGAAAGTGATTGTTTGCAGAGTTGTTATAAAGTATTGTTTCCTATGGTTGTTGTGAGTCGTATTTACAGCCTTCCTCCTCTGGTAACCAATAGGCCTTGTGTTTAACTGTAACTCATAGAACCAACCACATGATCTGCAATAAGCCCTCAACGTAGGCTAAGGTGCTCACACTCAATCACAAGGCCTGGAATGCCCTTACTCAGCCACCTCAAAGTAGAGGTTTCAAATCATCAAGAAGATTACAGTATGGTCGGGAAAATAGCATACACCAGGTTTTTAAAAAAGGACCAAAGAGTTTGGTTTGCTTTGTGTTTTCATTTTTTTCAGGAAATATATCGCAATACTGGTATCGTCCCAGCCCTAAAAGACAAGACTAACTCTACCGAACAAAAATATAAAACACAACAATTTCAATGATTTTACAGAGTTACTGTTCTCCACCCACTTGGGAGCCAGGCCCACCCACCCACTCACTTCGAAGCCAGGCCCAGCCAATCAGAATTTGTTTTCCCCCATAAAAGGCCTTTATTACAGACAGCAACACTACTCAATTTCATCAGCTATCCAGGTGGCTGGTCTCAGACGATCCTCCAGGTGAAGAAGCCAGATGTGGAGGTCCTGGGCAGGCATGGTTACACAAGGTCTGCAGTTGCGAGCCAGTTGGATGCGAGGCCAGTTGGATGCGAGGCCAAGTTGGATGCGAGGCCAGTTGGATGCGAGGCCAGTTGGATGCGAGGCCAGTTGGATGCGAGGCCAGTTGGATGCGAGGCCAGTTGGATGCGAGGCCAGTTGGATGCGAGGCCAGTTGGATGCGAGGCCAGTTGGATGCGAGGCCAGTTGGATGCGAGGCCAGTTGGATGCGAGGCCAGTTGGATGCGAGGCCAGTTGGATGCGAGGCCAGTTGGATGCGAGGCCAGTTGGATGCAAGGCCAAATTTTCTAAAACGACGCTGGATGCAGTTTATGGTAGAGAAATTACCATTCAAATCTCAGGCAACAAGCTCTGGTGGACATTCCTGCAGTCAAAACGAAATAAAATCAAATTTATTTGTCATATACACATGGTTAGCAGGTGTTAATGAGAGGGTAGCGAAATGCTTGTGCTTCTAGTTCCAACCATGCAGTAATATCTAACAAGTAATATAACCTAACAATTTCACAAAAACTACCTTATACATACAAGTGTAAAGGAATGAATACGAATATGTACATAAAAATGAGTGATGGCAGAACGGCATAGGCAGGATGCAGTAGATGGTATAGAGTACAGTATACACTAGAGGCCGACCGATTATGATTTTTCAACGCCGATACCAATTAAACCGGCCGATTAAAAAAAACAAAATGTTTTACTTACACACACACTTTTGTAATAATGACAATTGCAACAATACTGAATGAATTTTGTATTAACTTAATATAATACATAAATACAATCAATTTAGTCTCAAATAACATGAATGATGAATGTTGAAAACAAAAACTGTAATTTCTATATGCAGGAAATCCTATTTTAATAATGCACGAAACACAGACCTTATTTGAAGTAGATCAAGACATTCTCTATGGAAGACATGAACGGTAAAATAATGAAGGAACCCCTTTCAAGTTCAGCCGCAAGTTATTACAGGAATTACAATGCGTCAACTCTCTCTCTAAACCATATACCTTTGACTATTACGAGCCTGCTGCTGCCTACCACCCCTCAGTCAGACTGCTCTATCAAATCATAGGTTAAGTAATCCCTCTCACCCCACCCCCCCTAAGTTTTAGATGCACTATTGTTAAGTGACTGTCCCACTGGATGTCATAAGGTGAATGCACCAATTTGTAAGTCGCTCTGGATAAGAGCGTCTGCTAAATGACTTAAATGTAAATGTAATGTCATAGACTTTACTATAATAAACACACAGAAATATGAGCCTACGAGTTTATTCCGTTTCGTATTTTATCTAAAGGGTGGCATCCATGAGTCTAAATATTCCTGTTACATTGCACAACCTTCAATGTTTTGTCATAACTACGTAAAATTATGGCAAATTAGTTCGCAAAGAGCCAGGCGGCCCGAACTGTTGCATATACCCTGACTCTGCGTGCAATGAACGCAAGAGGTGACAATTTCACCTGGTTAACATTGCCTGCTAACCTGGATTTATTTGAGCTAAATATGCAGGTTTAAAAATATATACTTCTGTTTTGATTTTAAGAAAGGCATTGATGTTTATGGTTAAGTACACATTGGAGCAACGACTGTCGTTGATTGATTGTTTTTTATAAGATAAGTTTAATGCTAGCTAGCAACTTACCTTGACTTACTGCATTCGCGCATCAGGCAGGCTCCTTGTGGAGTGCAATGTAATCAGGTGGTTAGAGCGTTGGACTAGTTAACTGTAAGGTTGCAAGATTGGATCCCCTGAGCTAAATAGGTAAAATTCTGTCATTCTGCCCCTAAGCGAGGCAGAACGTTCCTAGTTCGTCATTGAAAATAAGAATGTGTTCTGAACTGACTTGCCTATTAAATAAAAATGTAAAAAAATTACCAATTTCTGATTGTTATGAAAACTTGAAATCGGCCCTAATTAAATCGGCCATTCCGATTAATCGGTCGACCTCTAGTATATACAAATGAGATGAGTAATGTAGGGTATGAAAACGGTATATGAAGTGGTATTGTTTAATGTGGCTAGTGATACATTACATCAAGATGGCAAGATGCAGTAGATGGTATAGCGTACAGTATATACATATGAGATGAGTAATGTAGAGTATGAGAACATTATATAATATAAAGTGGTTAGTGATAAATTGATTACACAATTTTTCCAATATTAAAGTGGCTGGAGTTGAGTCAACATGTTGGCAGCAGCCACTCAATGTTAGTGATGGCTGTTTAACATTCTGATGGCCTTGAGATAGAAGCTGTTTTTCAGTCTCTCGGTCCCCGCTTGATGCACCTGTACTGACCTCGCCTTCTGGATTATAGCGGGGTGAACAGGCAGTGGCTCGGGGTGGTTGTTGTCCTTGATGATCTTTTTGGCCTTCCTGTGACATGAGGTGCTGTACGTGTCCTGGAGGAAGGTAGTTTGCCCCCGGTGATGTGTTGTGCAGACCTCACTACCCTCTGGAGAGCCTTACGGTTGTGGGCGGAGCAGCTGCCGTACCAGGCGGTGATACAGCCCGACAGGATGCTCTCGATTGTGCATCTGTAAAAGTTTGTGAGTGTTATTGGTGACAAGCCGAATTTCTTCGGCCTCCTGAGGTTGAAGAGGCGCTGCTGCACCTTCTTCACCACGCTGTCTGTGTGGGTGGACTATTTCAGTTTGTCCGTGATGTGTACGTCGAGGAACTTGAAACTCTCCACCCTCTCCACTACTGTCCCGTCAATGTAGATAGGGGGCTGCTCCCTCTGCTGTTTCCTGAAGTCCACGATCATCTCCTTTGTTTTGTTGACATTGAGTGTGAGGTTATTTTCCTGACACCACATTCCGAGGGCCCTCACCTCCTCCCTGTAGGCCATCTCGTCATTGTTGGTAATCAAGCCTACCACTGTAGTGTCGTCTGCAAACTTGATGATTGAGTTGGGAGGCGTGCATGGCCATGCAGTCGTGGGTGAACAGGGAGTACAGGAGAGGGCTGAGAACGCACCCTTGTGGGGACCCAGTGTTGAGGATCAGCGGGGTGGAGATGTTGTTTACCACCTGGGGCGGCCCATCAGGAAATCCAGGACCCAGTTGCACAGGGCGGGGTCGAGACCCAGGGTCTCGAGCTTGGTGACGAGTTTGGAGGGTACTATGGTGTTAAATGCTGAGCTGTAATCGATGAACAGCATTCATACATAGGTATTCTTCTTGTCCGGTTGGGTTAGGGCAGTGTGCAGTGGGATGGCGATTGCGTCGTCTGTGGACCCATTGAAGCGTTAAGCAAATTGGAGTGGGCTTAGGGTGTCAAGTAGGGTGGAGGTGATATGGTCCTTGACTAGTCTCTCAAAGCACTTCATGATGACGGAAGTGAGTGCTTCAGGGCGGTAGGCATTTAGCTCAATTACCTTAGCTTTCTTGGGAACAGGAACAATGGTGGCCCTCTTGAAGCATGTGGGGTCAGCAGACTGGGATAAGGATTGATTGAATAGGTCTGTAAACACACCAGCCAGCTGGTCTGCGCATGCTCTGAGGACGCGGTTAACACATTTAAATGTTTTACGCACGTTGGCTCCAGTGAAGGATAGCCCGCAGGTTTGGGTATCGGGCCGTGTCCACGGTTTCTGTTTGGAGAATGTTTTAATAGACGCTGTGGGTACGACATCACTGATGCACTTGTTAATAAACTCGCACACCGAATCAGAGTATTCCTCAATGTTCTTGTTCGCCGCAATGCGGAACATATCCCAGTCCACGTGATCGAAGCAATCTTGAAGCGTGGAATCCGATTGGTTCCGACCAGCGATGAACAGACCTGAGCGCGGGAGCTTCCTGTTCTAGTTTCTGTCTATAGGCTGGGAGCAACAAAATGGAGTCGTGGTCAGCTTTTCCGAAGGGAGGGCGGGGGAGGGCCTTATATGCGTCGCGGAAGTTAGAATAACAGTTGTCTACGGTTTTGCCAGCCCTGGTAGCACAAACAATATGCTGATAGCATTTAGGGAGCCTTGTTTTCAGATTAGCCTTGTTAACCCCAGGCCCTGCATGTCCCCAGGCACCCTCATTTGTTGACTTCTGTGATCGAAAAATCCTTGGTTTCATGCATGTCAACATCAGAAGCCTCCTCCCTAAGTTTGTTTTACTCACTGCTTTAGCACACTCTGCTAACCCTGATGTCCTTGCCGTGTCTGAATCCTGGTTCAGGAAGGCCACCAAAAATTCAGAGATTTCCATACCCAACTATAACATCTTCCGTCAAGATAGAACAGCCAAAGGGGGAGGAGTTGCAGTCTACTGCAGAGATAGCCTGCAAAGTATAAGTAAGTATAAGTATAAGTATATGCCATTTAGCAGACGCTTTTATCCAAAGCGACTTACAGTCATGTGTGCATACATTCTACGTATGGGTGGTCCCGGGGATCGAACCCACTACCCTGGCGTTACAAGCGCCATGCTCTACCAACTGAGCTACAGGTCCATACCCAAACAGTTCGAACTACTAATTTTGAAAATTACTCTCTCCAGAAATAAGTCTCTCACTGTTGCCGCCTGCTACCGACCCCCCCTCAGCTGCCTGCTGTGCCCTGGACACCATCTGTGAATTGATCGCCCCCCCATCTAGCTTCAGAGTTTCTTCTGTTAGGTGACCTAAACTGTAATATGCTTAACACCCCGGCAGTCCTACAATCTAAGCTAGATGCCCTCAATCTCACACAAATCATCAAGGAACCCACCAGGTACAACCCTAACTCCGTAAACAAGGGTACCCTCATAGACGTCATCCTGACCAACTGGCCCTCCAAATACACCTCCGCTGTCTTCAACCAGGATCTCAGCGATCACTGCCTCATTGCCTGTATCCGCCACGGAGCCGCAGTCAAACGACCACCCCTCATCACTGTCAAACGCTCCCTAAAACACTTCTGTGAGCAGGCCTTTCTAATCGACCTGGCCCGGGTATCCTGGAAGGACATTGACCTCATCCCGTCAGTTGAGGATGCCTGGTCATTCTTTAAAAGTAACTTCCTCGCCATTTTAGATAAGCATGCTCCGTTCAAAAAATGCAGAACCAAGAACAGATACAGCCCTTGGTTCACTCCAGACCTGACTGCCCTCGACCAGCATAAAAACATCCTGTGGCGGACTGCGATAGCATCGAATAGTCCCCGCGATATGCAACTGTTCAGGGAAGTCAGGAACCAATACACGCAGTCAGTCAGGAAAGCTAAGGCCAGATACTTCAGGCAGAAGTTTGCATCCTGTAGCTCCAACTCCAAAAAGTTCTGGGACACTGTGAAGTCCATGGAGAACAAGAGCACCTCCTCCCAGCTGCCCACTGCACTGAGGCTAGGTAACACGGTCACCACCGATAAATCCATGATTATCGAAAAATTCAATAAGCATTTCTCAACGGCTGGCCATGCCTTCCGCCTGGCTACTCCAACCTCGGCCAACAGCTCCGCCCCCCCCCCCGCAGCTCCTCGCCCAAGCCTCTCCAGGTTCTCATTTACCCAAATCCAGATAGCAGATGTTCTGAAAGAGCTGCAAAACCTGGACCCGTACAAATCAGCTGGGCTTGACAATCTGGACCCTCTATTTCTGAAACTATCCGCCGCCATTGTCGCAACCCCTATTACCAGCCTGTTCAACCTCTCTTTCATATCGTCTGAGATCCCCAAGGATTGGAAAGCTGCCGCAGTCATCCCCCTCTTCAAAGGGGGAGACACCCTGGACCCAAACTGTTACAGACCTATATCCATCCTGCCCTGCCTATCTAAGGTCTTCGAAAGCCAAGTCAACAAATAGGTCACTGACCATCTCGAATCCCACCGTACCTTCTCCGCTGTGCAATCTGGTTTCCGAGCCGGTCACGGGTGCACCTCAGCCACACTCAAGGTACTAAACGATATCATAACCGCCATCGATAAAAGACAGTACTGTGCAGCCATCTTCATCGACCTTGCCAAGGCCTTCGACTCTGTCAATCACCATATTCTTATCGGCAGACTCAGTAGCCTCGGTTTTTCGGATGACTGCCTTGCCTGGTTCACCAATTACTTTGCAGACAGAGTTCAGTGTGTCAAATCGGAGGGCATGCTGTCCGGTCCTCTGGCAGTCTCTATGGGGGTGCCACAGGGTTCAATTCTCGGGCCGACTCTTTTCTCTGTATATATCAATGATGTTGCTCTTGCTGCGGGCAATTCCCTGATACACCTCTACGCAGACGACACCATTCAATATACTTTCGGCCCGTCATCGGACACTGTGCTATCTAACCTCCAAACGAGCTTCAATGCCATACAACACTCCTTCCGTGGCCTCCAACTGCTCTTAAACGCTAGTAAAACCAAATGCATGCTTTTCAACCGATCGCTGCCTGCACTCGCATGCCCGACTAGCATCACCACCCTGGATGGTTCCGACCTTGAATATGTGGAAATCTATAAGTACCTAGGTGTCTGGCTAGACTGCAAACTCTCCTTCCAGACTCATGTCAAACATCTCCAATCAAAAATCAAATCAAAAGTCGGCTTTCTATTCCGCAACAAAGCCTCCTTCACTCACGCCGCCAAGCTTACCCTAGTAAAACTGACTATCCTACCGATCCTCGACTTTGGGGATGTCATCTACAAAATGGCTTCCAACACTCTGCTCAGCAAACTGGATGCAGTCTATCACAGTGCCATCCGTTTTGTCACAAAGCACCTTATACCACCCACCACTGCGACTTGTATGCTCTAGTCGGCTGCCCCTTGCTACATATTCGTCGCCAGACCCACTGGCTCCAGGTCATCTAGAAGTCCATGCTAGGTAAAAGCTCCGCCTTATCTCAGTTCACTGGTCACGATGGCAACACCCATCTGTAGCACGCGCTCCAGCAGGTGTATCTCACTGATCATCCCTAAAGCCAACACCTCATTTGGCCGCCTTTCGTTCCAGTACTGTGCTGCCTGTGACTGGAACGAACTGCAAAAATCGCTGAAGTTGGAGACTTTTATCTCCCTCACCAACTTCAAACATCAGCTATCTGAGCAGCTAACCGATCGCTGCAGCTGTACATAGTCTATTGGTAAATAGCCCACCCATTTTCACCTACCTCATTCCCATACTGTTTTTATACTGTTTTTATTTATTTACTTTTCTGCTCTTTTGCACACCAATATCTCTACCTGTACATGACCATCTGATCATTTATCACACCAGTGCTAATCTGCAAAATTGTAATTATTCGCCTACCTCATGCCTTTTGCACACATTGTATATAGACTCCCCCTTTTTTCTACTGTGTTATTGACATGTTAATTGTTTAATCCATGTGTAACTCTGTGTTGTTGTCTGTTCACACTGCTATGCTTTATCTTGGCCAGGTCGCAGTTGCAAATGAGAACTTGTTCGCAACTAGCCTACCTGGTTAAATAAAGGTGAAAAAAAAATCCCCAGCTACAATAAATGCAGCCTCAGGATATATGTGGTTTCCAGTTTACATAGAGTCCAATGAAGTTATTTCAGGGCCGTCGATGTGTCTGCTTGGGGGGGAATATACATGACTGTGATTATGATCGAAGAGAATTATCTGCGGTTGGCAAATGCAGTTGATTGTTGTAAGGAATTCTAAGTCCATGCCAATTTCACACTCCCTCAACATGAGACATCTGTGGCATTGTGTAGTGGGACAACACTGCACATTTTAGAGTGGCCTTTTATTGTCCCCAGCACAAGGTGCACCTGTGTAATGACGATGCGGTTTAATCAGCTTCTTGATATGCCACACCTGTCAGTTGGATTTCTTGGTGAAGGAGAAATGCTCCCTAACAGGGATGTAAACAACTTTGAGAGAAATACGCTTTTTGTGCTTACGGAACATTTTGGGGATCTTATATTTCAATTCATGAAACCATTTTTGTTCAGTATAACTTGAGACAGACTACCTTTTTATATCTCAGTTCAGGCATACGTGGTAAAACACACAAACACGCTGTGCACTCAGATAAACATTAGGCTGGTCCTCCGGTGCCAACAAGAGCTCATTAAAGCCTTCCAGATCCTTGGGCTGACACAAAGACAGGGTGAGGGCTGACAGTGAACCCCCCTGGTGGTCGGTCCCCGTCAGAGACTCAGTCACTGACTGACTGCCGAGGAACCACAGTTGGATGTAACAACCTCCACTAGCACTGGACCGGATGACATCACAGAGGAGCCTCATGCAATACCCATCTGAGTCCCCCAACAGGAAACAACATCCGAGCAGTTAGAGATTACACTGGGCCATAATGGCATTAAAACAATCTGTGAAAGGGTAACAAATGTTACCAAGTGCAGTGTATTCATAATTGATGGGCTGCTGTTATGGAACAGTGTGTTCACAACTCTGCACATGCTCGGCTACACACAGCAGCATTCTGTCCTTAGCCTGTCAGCATTACTCTACTCATCTGACATGTCTTCTAGTGCACTGACAAATAGGTTGGATTATAAGAATAAAAAGTGCTCATACTGCAGGGATTCTCTGAGTGAAGAGGAAACACTGTGTGCTTTTGGAGCTGTGTATGAACCCACCCTTCCCTTTGGACACATTATCAAGGAGTGCCCTACTTTCTCACAGCGCCCCTCTCCTCTCTGCACTGTCTGTGGGTGGGAGTAACAGTAAGAGCAACTATAGAACAACCTCAATAGCGGAGGTTAAGT
The DNA here is from genome assembly GCF_021184085.1 of Oncorhynchus gorbuscha. Lineage (NCBI taxonomy): Eukaryota > Metazoa > Chordata > Actinopteri > Salmoniformes > Salmonidae > Oncorhynchus > Oncorhynchus gorbuscha. The sequence continues at coordinate 73,575,277 of NC_060174.1, forward strand.
GATTCTGTTCTGGGGAAGAATGGATAGGCCTATAACTTCCCCAGAGGGACTCAACCCCCCCACACAACCCTAAGTTCCCTGGCATTCCCAAAAATTCCCTTAGCAGCGTCAACCCATACAGTAGACCGGGGGGAGGGGGTTCTGAAGAAGCAGCGTCAACCCATACATTAGACTGTGGGCGGGAATCTGAAGTAGCAGCGTCAACCCATACAGTAGACTGGGGGGGGGAAGAAGCAGCATCAACCCATACAGTAGACTGGGGGGGGGAATCTGAAGAAGCAGCGTCAACCCATACAGTAGACTGGGGGGGTCTGAAGAAGCAGCATCAACCCATACAGTAGACTGGGGGGGGGATCTGAAGAAGCAGCGTCAACCCATACAGTAGACTGGGGGGTCTGAAGAAGCAGCGTCAACCCATACAGTAGACTGGGGGGGGGGTCTGAAAAAGCAGCTTCAACCCATAGAGTAGACTGGGGGGAATCTGAAGAAGCAGCGTCAACCCATACAGTAGACTGGGGGGGTCTGAAGAAGCAGCGTCAACCCATACAGTAGACTGGGGGGTCTGAAAAAGCAGCTTCAACCCATAGAGTAGACTGGGGGTCTGAAGAAGCAGCGTCAACCCATACAGTAGACTGGGGGGTCTGAAGAAGCAGCGTCAACCCATACAGTAGACTGGGGGGTCTGAAAAAGCAGCGTCAACCCATAGAGTAGACTGGGGCGTGGTCTGAAGAAGCAGCGTCAACCCATACAGTAGACTGTGGGCGGGAATCTGAAGAAGCAGCGTCAACCCACAGAGTAGACTGGGACTGGGGGGGGGTCTGAAGAAGCAGCGTCAACCCATACAGTAGACTGGGGGGGGGAGATCTGAAGAAGCAGCGTCAACCCATACAGTAGACTGGGGGGATCTGAAGAAGCAGCGTCAACCCATACAGTAGACTGGGGGGATCTGAAGAAGCAGCGTCAACCCATACAGTAGACTGGGGGTCTGAAGAAGCAGCGTCAACCCATACAGTAGACTGGGGGTCTGAAGAAGCAGCGTCAACCCATACAGTAGACTAGGGGGGGGTCTGAAGAAGCAGCATCAACCCATACAGTAGACTGGGGGGATCTGAAGAAGCAGCGTCAACCCATACAGTAGACTGGGGGGATCTGAAGAAGCAGCGTCAACCCATACAGTAGACTGGGGGTCTGAAGAAGCAGCGTCAACCCATACAGTAGACTGGGGGGGTCTGAAGAAGCAGCGTCAACCCATACAGTAGACTAGGGGGGTCTGAAGAAGCAGCATCAACCCATACAGTAGACTGGGGGGGTCTGAATAAGCAGTGTCAACCCATACAGTAGACTGGGGTGAGGGTCTGAAGAGGCAGTGTCAACCCATACAGTAGACTGGGGGGTCTGATGAAGCAGCGTCAACCCATACAGTAGACTGGGGGTCTGAAGAAGCAGCGTCAACCCATACAGTAGACTAGGGGGGGGTCTGAAGAAGCAGCATCAACCCATACAGTAGACTGGGGGGATCTGAAGAAGCAGAGTCAACCCATACAGTAGACTGGGGGGTCTGAAGAAGCAGAGTCAACCCATACAGTAGACTGGGGGGTCTGATGAAGCAGCGTCAACCCATACAGTAGACTGGGGGTCTGAAGAAGCAGCGTCAACCCATACAGTAGACTAGGGTGGGGGGTTTGAAGAAGCAGCGTCAACCCATACAGTAGACTGGGGGGGATCTGAAGAAGCAGCGTCAACCCATACAGTAGACTGGGGGGTCTGAAGAAGCAGCGTCAACCCATACAGTAGACTGGGGGGGTCTGAAGAAGCAGCGTCAACCCATACAGTAGACTGGGGGGGGTCTGAATAAGCAGCGTCAACCCATACAGTAGACTGGGGGGTCTGAAGAGGCAGTGTCAACCCATACAGTAGACTGGGGGGTCTGATGAAGCAGCGTCAACCCATACAGTAGACTGGGGGGTTTGAAGAAGCAGCGTCAACCCATACAGTAGACTAGGGGGGTCTGAAGAAGCAGCATCAACCCATACAGTAGACTGGGGGATCTGAAGAAGCAGAGTCAACCCATACAGTAGACTGGGGGGGTCTGAAGAAGCAGCATCAACCCATACAGTAGACTGGGGGGATCTGAAGAAGCAGAGTCAACCCATACAGTAGACTGGGGGGTCTGAAGAAGCAGCGTCAACCCATACAGTAGACTAGGGGGTCTGAAGAAGCAGCATCAACCCATACAGTAGACTGGGGGGAATCTGAAGAAGCAGCGTCAACCCATACAGTAGACTGGGGGGGGGGGAATCTGAAGAAGCAGCGTCAACCCATACAGTAGACTGGGGGCTGAAAAAGCAGCTTCAACCCATAGAGTAGACTGGGGGTCTGAAGAAGCAGCGTCAACCCATACAGTAGACTGGGGGGGGGGGTCTGAAGAAGCAGCGTCAACCCATACAGTAGACTGGGGGGGTCTGAAAAAGCAGCTTCAACCCATAGAGTAGACTGGGGGTCTGAAGAAGCAGCGTCAACCCATACAGTAGACTGGGGGGGGTCTGAAGAAGCAGCGTCAACCCATACAGTAGACTGGGGGGGGGTCTGAAAAAGCAGCGTCAACCCATAGAGTAGACTGGGGCGTGGTCTGAAGAAGCAGCGTCAACCCATACAGTAGACTGTGGGCGGGAATCTGAAGAAGCAGCGTCAACCCACAGAGTAGACTGGGACTGGGGGGGTCTGAAGAAGCAGCGTCAACCCATACAGTAGACTGGGGGGAGATCTGAAGAAGCAGCGTCAACCCATACAGTAGACTGGGGGGGATCTGAAGAAGCAGCGTCAACCCATACAGTAGACTGGGGGGATCTGAAGAAGCAGCGTCAACCCATACAGTAGACTGGGGGTCTGAAGAAGCAGCGTCAACCCATACAGTAGACTGGGGGTCTGAAGAAGCAGCGTCAACCCATACAGTAGACTAGGGGGGGTCTGAAGAAGCAGCATCAACCCATACAGTAGACTGGGGGATCTGAAGAAGCAGCGTCAACCCATACAGTAGACTGGGGGGGATCTGAAGAAGCAGCGTCAACCCATACAGTAGACTGGGGGTCTGAAGAAGCAGCGTCAACCCATACAGTAGACTGGGGGGGTCTGAAGAAGCAGCGTCAACCCATACAGTAGACTAGGGGGGTCTGAAGAAGCAGCATCAACCCATACAGTAGACTGGGGGGTCTGAATAAGCAGTGTCAACCCATACAGTAGACTGGGGTGAGGGTCTGAAGAGGCAGTGTCAACCCATACAGTAGACTGGGGGGTCTGATGAAGCAGCGTCAACCCATACAGTAGACTGGGGGGTCTGAAGAAGCAGCGTCAACCCATACAGTAGACTAGGGGGGGGGGTCTGAAGAAGCAGCATCAACCCATACAGTAGACTGGGGGGATCTGAAGAAGCAGAGTCAACCCATACAGTAGACTGGGGGGATCTGAAGAAGCAGAGTCAACCCATACAGTAGACTGGGGGTCTGATGAAGCAGCGTCAACCCATACAGTAGACTGGGGGTCTGAAGAAGCAGCGTCAACCCATACAGTAGACTAGGGTGGGGGGGTTTGAAGAAGCAGCGTCAACCCATACAGTAGACTGGGGGGGATCTGAAGAAGCAGCGTCAACCCATACAGTAGACTGGGGGGGTCTGAAGAAGCAGCGTCAACCCATACAGTAGACTGGGGGTCTGAAGAAGCAGCGTCAACCCATACAGTAGACTGGGGGGGGTCTGAATAAGCAGCGTCAACCCATACAGTAGACTGGGGGGGTCTGAAGAGGCAGTGTCAACCCATACAGTAGACTGGGGGGGTCTGATGAAGCAGCGTCAACCCATACAGTAGACTGGGGGGTTTGAAGAAGCAGCGTCAACCCATACAGTAGACTAGGGGGGGGTCTGAAGAAGCAGCATCAACCCATACAGTAGACTGGGGGGATCTGAAGAAGCAGAGTCAACCCATACAGTAGACTGGGGGGTCTGAAGAAGCAGCATCAACCCATACAGTAGACTGGGGGATCTGAAGAAGCAGAGTCAACCCATACAGTAGACTGGGGGGTCTGAAGAAGCAGCGTCAACCCATACAGTAGACTAGGGGGGTCTGAAGAAGCAGCATCAACCCATACAGTAGACTGGGGGGGATCTGAAGAAGCAGCGTCAACCCATACAGTAGACTGGGGGATCTGAAGAAGCAGCGTCAACCCATACAGTAGACTGGGGGGGTCTGAAGAAGCAGCGTCAACCCATACAGTAGACTGGGGGTCTGAAGAAGCAGCGTCAACCCATACAGTAGACTAGGGGGGGGGGTCTGAAGAAGCAGCATCAACCCATACAGTAGACTGGGGGTCTGAATAAGCAGTGTCAACCCATACAGTAGACTGGGGGGGTCTGATGAAGCAGCGTCAACCCATACAGTAGACTGGGGGGTCTGAAGAAGCAGCGTCAACCCATACAGTAGACTAGGGGGGTCTGAAGAAGCAGCATCAACCCATACAGTAGACTGGGGGGATCTGAAGAAGCAGAGTCAACCCATACAGTAGACTGGGGGGGATCTGAAGAAGCAGAGTCAACCCATACAGTAGACGGGGGGGTCTGATGAAGCAGCGTCAACCCATACAGTAGACTGGGGGGTCTGAAGAAGCAGCGTCAACCCATACAGTAGACTAGGGTGGGGGGTCTGAAGAAGCAGCGTCAACCCATACAGTAGACTGGGGGATCTGAAGAAGCAGCGTCAACCCATACAGTAGACTGGGGGGGGTCTGAAGAAGCAGCGTCAACCCATACAGTAGACTGGGGGGGTCTGAAGAAGCAGCGTCAACCCATACAGTAGACTGGGGGGGTCTGAATAAGCAGCGTCAACCCATACAGTAGACTGGGGGGTCTGAAGAAGCAGCGTCAACCCATACAGTAGACTGGGGTGAGGGTCTGAAGAGGCAGTGTCAACCCATAAAGTAGACTGGGGGGGGGGGGGGGTCTGAATAAGCAGTGTCAACCCATACAGTAGACTGGGGTGAGGGTCTGAAAAGGCAGCGTCAACCCATACAGTAGACTTGGGGGGATCTGAAGAAGCAGCGTCAACCCATACAGTAGACTGGGGGGGCTGAAAAAGCAGCTTCAACCCATAGAGTAGACTGGGGGGTCTGAAGAAGCAGCGTCAACCCATACAGTAGACTGGGGGGGTCTGAAGAAGCAGCGTCAACCCATACAGTAGACTGGGGGGGTCTGAAAAAGCAGCGTCAACCCATAGAGTAGACTGGGGCGTGGTCTGAAGAAGCAGCGTCAACCCATACAGTAGACTGTGGGCGGGAATCTGAAGAAGCAGCGTCAACCCACAGAGTAGACTGGGACTGGGGGGGTCTGAAGAAGCAGCGTCAACCCATACAGTAGACTGGGGGGGAGATCTGAAGAAGCAGCGTCAACCCATACAGTAGACTGGGGGGATCTGAAGAAGCAGCGTCAACCCATACAGTAGACTGGGGGGATCTGAAGAAGCAGCGTCAACCCATACAGTAGACTGGGGGGTCTGAAGAAGCAGCGTCAACCCATACAGTAGACTGGGGGGTCTGAAGAAGCAGCGTCAACCCATACAGTAGACTAGGGGGGGGTCTGAAGAAGCAGCATCAACCCATACAGTAGACTGGGGGGATCTGAAGAAGCAGCGTCAACCCATACAGTAGACTGGGGGGATCTGAAGAAGCAGCGTCAACCCATACAGTAGACTGGGGGGTCTGAAGAAGCAGCGTCAACCCATACAGTAGACTGGGGGGTCTGAAGAAGCAGCGTCAACCCATACAGTAGACTAGGGGGGGGTCTGAAGAAGCAGCATCAACCCATACAGTAGACTGGGGGGTCTGAATAAGCAGTGTCAACCCATACAGTAGACTGGGGTGAGGGTCTGAAGAGGCAGTGTCAACCCATACAGTAGACTGGGGGGTCTGATGAAGCAGCGTCAACCCATACAGTAGACTGGGGGGGGTCTGAAGAAGCAGCGTCAACCCATACAGTAGACTAGGGGGGTCTGAAGAAGCAGCATCAACCCATACAGTAGACTGGGGGGATCTGAAGAAGCAGAGTCAACCCATACAGTAGACTGGGGGGGGATCTGAAGAAGCAGAGTCAACCCATACAGTAGACTGGGGGGGTCTGATGAAGCAGCGTCAACCCATACAGTAGACTGGGGGTCTGAAGAAGCAGCGTCAACCCATACAGTAGACTAGGGTGGGGGGTTTGAAGAAGCAGCGTCAACCCATACAGTAGACTGGGGGGATCTGAAGAAGCAGCGTCAACCCATACAGTAGACTGGGGGGGGTCTGAAGAAGCAGCGTCAACCCATACAGTAGACTGGGGGGTCTGAAGAAGCAGCGTCAACCCATACAGTAGACTGGGGGGGTCTGAATAAGCAGCGTCAACCCATACAGTAGACTGGGGGGTCTGAAGAGGCAGTGTCAACCCATACAGTAGACTGGGGGGTCTGATGAAGCAGCGTCAACCCATACAGTAGACTGGGGGTTTGAAGAAGCAGCGTCAACCCATACAGTAGACTAGGGGGGTCTGAAGAAGCAGCATCAACCCATACAGTAGACTGGGGGATCTGAAGAAGCAGCGTCAACCCATACAGTAGACTGGGGGGGTCTGAAGAAGCAGCGTCAACCCATACAGTAGACTGGGGGTCTGAAGAAGCAGCGTCAACCCATACAGTAGACTAGGGGGGTCTGAAGAAGCAGCATCAACCCATACAGTAGACTGGGGGGATCTGAAGAAGCAGCGTCAACCCATACAGTAGACTGGGGGGATCTGAAGAAGCAGCGTCAACCCATACAGTAGACTGGGGGTCTGAAGAAGCAGCGTCAACCCATACAGTAGACTGGGGGGTCTGAAGAAGCAGCGTCAACCCATACAGTAGACTAGGGGGGGGGGTCTGAAGAAGCAGCATCAACCCATACAGTAGACTGGGGGGGGTCTGAATAAGCAGTGTCAACCCATACAGTAGACTGGGGGGGTCTGATGAAGCAGCGTCAACCCATACAGTAGACTGGGGGTCTGAAGAAGCAGCGTCAACCCATACAGTAGACTAGGGGGGGGGGTCTGAAGAAGCAGCATCAACCCATACAGTAGACTGGGGGGATCTGAAGAAGCAGAGTCAACCCATACAGTAGACTGGGGGGATCTGAAGAAGCAGAGTCAACCCATACAGTAGACTGGGGGGGTCTGATGAAGCAGCGTCAACCCATACAGTAGACTGGGGTGAGGGTCTGAAGAGGCAGTGTCAACCCATAAAGTAGACTGGGGCGGGGGGGGTCTGAATAAGCAGTGTCAACCCATACAGTAGACTGGGGTGAGGGTCTGAAAAGGCAGCGTCAACCCATACAGTAGACTTGGGGGGATCTGAAGAAGCAGCGTCAACCCATACAGTAGACTGGGGGGTCTGAAGAAGCAGCGTCAACCCATACAGTAGACTGGGGGGATCTGAAGAAGCGGCGTCAACCCATACAGTAGACTGGGGTGAGGGTCTGAAGAGGCAGTGTCAACCCATAAAGTAGACTGGGGCGGGGGGGTCTGAATAAGCAGTGTCAACCCATACAGTAGACTGGGGTGAGGGTCTGAAGAGGCAGTGTCAACCCATAAAGTAGACTGGGGGTCTGAAGAAGCAGCGCCAACCCATACAGTAGACTGGGGGGTCTGAATAAGCAGTGTCAACCCATACAGTAGACTGGAGGGGTCTGAAGAAGCAGCGTCAACCCATACAGTAGACTAGGGGGGCTGGGTCTGAAGAAGCAGCATCAACCCATACAGTAGACTGGGGGGGTCTGAAGAAGCAGAGTCAACCCATACAGTAGACTGGGGGGGTCTGAAGAGGCAGTGTCAACCCATACAGTAGACTAGGGGGGTGTGAAGAAGCAGCATCAACCCATACAGTAGACTGGGGGGGTCTGAAGAAGCAGAGTCAACCCATACAGTAGACTGGGGGGATCTGAAGAAGCAGCGTCAACCCATACAGTAGACTGGGGGGATCTGAAGAAGCAGCGTCAACCCATACAGTAGACTGGGGGATCTGAAGAAGCAGCGTCAACCCATACAGTAGACTGGGGGGATCTGAAGAGACAGTGTCAACCCATAGAGTAGACTGGGGGGGGTCTGAAGAAGCAGCGTCAACCCATACAGTAGACTGGAGGGGTCTGAAGAAGCAGCATCAACCCATAAAGTAGACTAGGGGGGGCTGGGTCTGAAGAAGCAGCATCAACCCATACAGTAGACTGGGGGGGGGGGAGTCTGAAGAAGCAGCGTCAACCCATACAGTAAACTGGGGTGAGGGCCTGAAGAGGCAGTGTCAACCCATACAGTAGACTGGGGGTCTGATGAAGCAGCGTCAACCCATACAGTAGACTGGGGGTCTGAAGAAGCAGCGTCAACCCATACAGTAGACTAGGGGGGGTCTGAAGAAGCAGCATCAACCCATACAGTAGACTGGGGGGGATCTGAAGAAGCAGCGTCAACCCATACAGTAGACTGGGGGGAGGATCTGAAGAAGCAGCGTCAACCCATACAGTAGACTGGGGGATCTGAAGAAGCAGCGTCAACCCATACAATAGACTGGGGGGATCTGAAGAAGCAGTGTCAACCCATACAGTAGACTGGGGTGAGGGGGTCTGAATAAGCAGTGTCAACCCATACAGTAGACTGGGGTGAGGGTCTGAAGAGGCAGTGTCAACCCATACAGTAGACTGGGGGTCTGATGAAGCAGCGTCAACCCATACAGTAGACTGGGGGGTTTGAAGAAGCAGCGTCAACCCATACAGTAGACTAGGGGGTCTGAAGAAGCAGCATCAACCCATACAGTAGACTGGGGGGATCTGAAGAAGCAGAGTCAACCCATACAGTAGACTGGGGGGGGATCTGAAGAAGCAGAGTCAACCCATACAGTAGACTGGGGGGGAAGAGATCTGAAGAAGCAGCGTCAACCGATACAGTAGACTGGGGGATCTGAAGAAGCAGCGTCAACCCATACAGTAGACTGGGGGGATCTGAAGAAGCAGCGTCAACCCATACAGTAGACTGGGGGTCTGAAGAAGCAGCGTCAACCCATACAGTAGACTGGGGGGTCTGAAGAAGCAGCGTCAACCCATACAGTAGACTAGGGGGGTCTGAAGAAGCAGCATCAACCCATACAGTAGACTGGGGGGATCTGAAGAAGCAGAGTCAACCCATAAAGTAGACTGGGGGGTCTGAAGAAGCAGCGTCAACCCATACAGTAGACTGGGGGGGTCTGCATAAGCAGTGTCAACCCATACAGTAGACTGGGGGGGTCTGAAGAAGCAGCGTCAACCCATACAGTAGACTAGGGGGGGTCTGAAGAAGCAGCATCAACCCATACAGTAGACTGGGGGGATCTGAAGAAGCAGCGTCAACCCATACAGTAGACTGGGGGAGGATCTGAAGAAGCAGCGTCAACCCATACAGTAGACTGGGGGGATCTGAAGAAGCAGCGTCAACCCATACAATAGACTGGGGGGATCTGAAGAAGCAGTGTCAACCCATACAGTAGACTGGGGTGAGGGGTCTGAATAAGCAGTGTCAACCCATACAGTAGACTGGGGTGAGGGTCTGAAGAGGCAGTGTCAACTCATACAGTAGACTGGGGGTCTGATGAAGCAGCGTCAACCCATACAGTAGACTGGGGGTTTGAAGAAGCAGCGTCAACCCATACAGTAGACTAGGGGGTCTGCATAAGCAGTGTCAACCCATACAGTAGACTGGGGGTCTGAAGAAGCAGCGTCAACCCATACAGTAGACTAGGGGGGGTCTGAAGAAGCAGCATCAACCCATACAGTAGACTGGGGGATCTGAAGAAGCAGCGTCAACCCATACAGTAGACTGGGGGAGGATCTGAAGAAGCAGCGTCAACCCATACAGTAGACTGGGGGGATCTGAAGAAGCAGCGTCAACCCATACAATAGACTGGGGGGATCTGAAGAAGCAGTGTCAACCCATACAGTAGACTGGGGTGAGGGGTCTGAATAAGCAGTGTCAACCCATACAGTAGACTGGGGTGAGGGTCTGAAGAGGCAGTGTCAACCCATACAGTAGACTGGGGGGTCTGATGAAGCAGCGTCAACCCATACAGTAGACTGGGGGGGGTTTGAAGAAGCAGCGTCAACCCATACAGTAGACTAGGGGGGGTCTGAAGAAGCAGCATCAACCCATACAGTAGACTGGGGGATCTGAAGAAGCAGAGTCAACCCATACAGTAGACTGGGGGGGATCTGAAGAAGCAGAGTCAACCCATACAGTAGACTGGGGGGGGGGGGAAGAGATCTGAAGAAGCAGCGTCAACCGATACAGTAGACTGGGGGGATCTGAAGAAGCAGCGTCAACCCATACAGTAGACTGGGGGATCTGAAGAAGCAGCGTCAACCCATACAGTAGACTAGGGGGGTCTGAAGAAGCAGCATCAACCCATACAGTAGACTGGGGGATCTGAAGAAGCAGCGTCAACCCATACAGTAGACTGGGGGGGAGGATCTGAAGAAGCAGCGTCAACCCATACAGTAGACTGGGGGGGGGATCTGAAGAAGCAGCGTCAACCCATACAATAGACTGGGGGATCTGAAGAAGCAGTGTCAACCCATACAGTAGACTGGGGTGAGGGGGTCTGAATAAGCAGTGTCAACCCATACAGTAGACTGGGGTGAGGGTCTGAAGAGGCAGTGTCAACCCATACAGTAGACTGGGGGGTCTGATGAAGCAGCGTCAACCCATACAGTAGACTGGGGGGTTTGAAGAAGCAGCGTCAACCCATACAGTAGACTAGGGGGTCTGAAGAAGCAGCATCAACCCATACAGTAGACTGGGGGATCTGAAGAAGCAGAGTCAACCCATACAGTAGACTGGGGGGGATCTGAAGAAGCAGAGTCAACCCATACAGTAGACTGGGGGGGGGAAGAGATCTGAAGAAGCAGCGTCAACCGATACAGTAGACTGGGGGGATCTGAAGAAGCAGCGTCAACCCATACAGTAGACTGGGGGGGGGTCTGAAGAAGCAGCATCAACCCATACAGTAGACTGGGGGGATCTGAAGAAGCAGCGTCAACCCATACAGTAGACTGGGGGAGGATCTGAAGAAGCAGCGTCAACCCATACAGTAGACTGGGGGGGATCTGAAGAAGCAGCGTCAACCCATACAATAGACTGGGGGGGATCTGAAGAAGCAGTGTCAACCCATACAGTAGACTGGGGTGAGGGGGTCTGAATAAGCAGTGTCAACCCATACAGTAGACTGGGGTGAGGGTCTGAAGAGGCAGTGTCAACCCATACAGTAGACTGGGGGGTCTGATGAAGCAGCGTCAACCCATACAGTAGACTGGGGGTTTGAAGAAGCAGCGTCAACCCATACAGTAGACTAGGGGGTCTGAAGAAGCAGCATCAACCCATACAGTAGACTGGGGGATCTGAAGAAGCAGAGTCAACCCATACAGTAGACTGGGGGGGGGATCTGAAGAAGCAGAGTCAACCCATACAGTAGACTGGGGGGAGATCTGAAGAAGCAGCGTCAACCGATACAGTAGACTGGGGGGGATCTGAAGAAGCAGCGTCAACCCATACAGTAGACTGGGGGGGATCTGAAGAAGCAGCGTCAACCCATACAGTAGACTGGGGGTCTGAAGAAGCAGCGTCAACCCATACAGTAGACTGGGGGTCTGAAGAAGCAGCGTCAACCCATACAGTAGACTAGGGGGGGTCTGAAGAAGCAGCATCAACCCATACAGTAGACTGGGGGGATCTGAAGAAGCAGAGTCAACCCATAAAGTAGACTGGGGGGATCTGAAGAAGCAGCGTCAACCCATACAGTAGACTGGGGGGGTCTGAATAAGCAGTGTCAACCCATACAGTAGACTGGGGTGAGGGTCTGAAGAGGCAGTGTCAACCCATACAGTAGACTGGGGGTCTGATGAAGCAGTGTCAACCCATACAGTAGACTGGGGGGTCTGAAGAAGCAGCGTCAACCCATACAGTAGACTAGGGGGTCTGAAGAAGCAGCATCAACCCATACAGTAGACTGGGGGGATCTGAAGAAGCAGAGTCAACCCATACAGTAGACTGGGGGATCTGAAGAAGCAGAGTCAACCCATACAGTAGACTGGGGGGGGGGTCTGAAGAAGCAGCGTCAACCCATACAGTAGACTGGGGGGGGGGGTCTGAAGAAGCAGCGTCAACCCATACAGTAGACTGGGGGGGGGATCTGAATAAGCAGTGTCAACACATACAGTAAACTGGGGTGAGGGCCTGAAGAGGCAGTGTCAACCCATACAGTAGACTGGGGGTCTGATGAAGCAGCGTCAACCCATACAGTAGACTGGGGGGTCTGAAGAAGCAGCGTCAACCCATACAGTAGACTAGGGGGGTCTGAAGAAGCAGCGTCAACCCATACAGTAGACTGGGGGATCTGAAGAAGCAGCGTCAACCCATACAGTAGACTGGGGGGATCTGAAGAAGCAGCGTCAACCCATACAGTAGACTGGGGGGGATCTGAAGAAGCAGCGTCAACCCATACAGTAGACTGGGGGGATCTGAAGAAGCAGCGTCAACCCATACAGTAGACTGGGGGGTCTGATGAAGCAGCGTCAACCCATACAGTAGACTGGGGGTCTGAAGAAGCAGCGTCAACCCATACAGTAGACTGGGGGGTCTGAAGAAGCAGCGTCAACCCATACAGTAGACTGGGGGGGTCTGAAGAAGCAGCGTCAACCCATACAGTAGACTGGGGGTCTGAAGAAGCAGCGTCAACCCATACAGTAGACTGGGGGGGTCTGAAGAAGCAGCATCAACCCATACAGTAGACTGGGGGGATCTGAAGAAGCAGTGTCAACCCATACAGTAGACTGGGGGGATCTGAAGAAGCAGAGTCAACCCATAAAGTAGACTGGGGGATCTGAAGAAGCAGCGTCAACCCATACAGTAGACTGGGGGGATCTGAAGAAGCAGCGTCAACCCATACAGTAGACTGGGGGGGGGGGTCTGAATAAGCAGTGTCAACCCATACAGTAGACTGGGGTGAGGGTCTGAAGAGGCAGTGTCAACCCATACAGTAGACTGGGGGTCTGATGAAGCAGTGTCAACCCATACAGTAGACTGGGGGGTCTGAAGAAGCAGCGTCAACCCATACAGTAGACTAGGGGGGGGGGGGTCTGAAGAAGCAGCATCAACCCATACAGTAGACTGGGGGATCTGAAGAAGCAGAGTCAACCCATACAGTAGACTGGGGGGATCTGAAGAAGCAGAGTCAACCCATACAGTAGACTGGGGGGGGGGGGTCTGAAGAAGCAGCGTCAACCCATACAGTAGACTGGGGGGGGGTCTGAAGAAGCAGCGTCAACCCATACAGTAGACTGGGGGAGGGGGGGATCTGAATAAGCAGTGTCAACACATACAGTAAACTGGGGTGAGGGCCTGAAGAGGCAGTGTCAACCCATACAGTAGACTGGGGGTCTGATGAAGCAGCGTCAACCCATACAGTAGACTGGGGGGTCTGAAGAAGCAGCGTCAACCCATACAGTAGACTAGGGGGGGGTCTGAAGAAGCAGCGTCAACCCATACAGTAGACTGGGGGGGGGGATCTGAAGAAGCAGCGTCAACCCATACAGTAGACTGGGGGGATCTGAAGAAGCAGCGTCAACCCATACAGTAGACTGGGGGGGATCTGAAGAAGCAGCGTCAACCCATACAGTAGACTGGGGGGGGGTCTGAAGAAGCAGCATCAACCCATACAGTAGACTGGGGGGGTCTGAAGAAGCAGCGTCAACCCATACAGTAGACTGGGGGATCTGAAGAAGCAGCATCAACCCATACAGTAGACTGGGGGGTCTGAAGAAGCAGCGTCAACCCATACAGTAGACTGGGGGGGTCTGAAGAAGCAGCATCAACCCATACAGTAGACTGGGGGATCTGAAGAAGCAGTGTCAACCCATACAGTAGACTGGGGGATCTGAAGAAGCAGAGTCAACCCATAAAGTAGACTGGGGGGATCTGAAGAAGCAGCGTCAACCCATACAGTAGACTGGGGGGGTCTGAATAAGCAGTGTCAACCCATACAGTAGACTGGGGTGAGGGTCTGAAGAGGCAGTGTCAACCCATACAGTAGACTGGGGGGGGTCTGATGAAGCAGCGTCAACCCATACAGTAGACTGGGGGGTCTGAAGAAGCAGCGTCAACCCATACAGTAGACTAGGGGGGTCTGAAGAAGCAGCATCAACCCATACAGTAGACTGGGGGATCTGAAGAAGCAGAGTCAACCCATACAGTAGACTGGGGGGGATCTGAAGAAGCAGAGTCAACCCATACAGTAGACTGGGGGGATCTGAAGAAGCAGCGTCAACCCATACAGTAGACTGGGGGGATCTGAAGAAGCAGCGTCAACCCATACAGTAGACTGGGGGATCTGAAGAAGCAGAGTCAACCCATACAGTAGACTAGGGGGGGTCTGAAGAAGCAGCATCAACCCATACAGTAGACTGGGGGGGTCTGAATAAGCAGTGTCAACCCATAGAGTAGACTGGGGTGAGGGTCTGAAGAGGCAGTGTCAACCCATACAGTAGACTGGGGGGTCTGATGAAGCAGCGTCAACCCATACAGTAGACTGGGGGGGGGGTCTGAAGAAGCAGCATCAACCCATACAGTAGACTGGGGGGATCTGAAGAAGCAGAGTCAACCCATAAAGTAGACTGGGGGATCTGAAGAAGCAGCGTCAACCCATACAGTAGACTGGGGGGGGTCTGAATAAGCAGTGTCAACCCATACAGTAGACTGGGGGTCTGAAGAAGCAGCGTCAACCCATACAGTAGACTAGGGGGGTCTGAAGAAGCAGCATCAACCCATATAGTAGACTGGGGGATCTGAAGAAGCAGAGTCAACCCATACAGTAGACTGGGGGGATCTGAAGAAGCAGAGTCAACCCATACAGTAGACTGGGGGGGGTCTGAAGAAGCAGCGTCAACCCATACAGTAGACTAGGGGGGGTCTGAAGAAGCAGCATCAACCCATACAGTAGACTGGGGGGATCTGAAGAAGCAGAGTCAACCCATAAAGTAGACTGGGGGGGGGATCTGAAGAAGCAGCGTCAACCCATACAGTAGACTGGGGGGGATCTGAAGAAGCAGCGTCAACCCATACAGTAGACTGGGGGGGGGTCTGAATAAGCAGTGTCAACCCATACAGTAGACTGGGGTGAGGGTCTGAAGAGGCAGTGTCAACCCATACAGTAGACTGGGGGGTCTGATGAAGCAGCGTCAACCCATACAGTAGACTGGGGGTCTGAAGAAGCAGCGTCAACCCATACAGTAGACTAGGGGGGGTCTGAAGAAGCAGCATCAACCCATACAGTAGACTGGGGGGATCTGAAGAAGCAGCGTCAACCCATACAGTAGACTGGGGGGGGATCTGAAGAAGCAGCGTCAACCCATACAGTAGACTGGGGGGATCTGAAGAAGCAGCGTCAACCCATACAGTAGACTGGGGGTCTGATGAAGCAGCGTCAACCCATACAGTAGACTGGGGGGTCTGAAGAAGCAGCGTCAACCCATACAGTAGACTGGGGGGTCTGAAGAAGCAGCGTCAACCCATACAGTAGACTGGGGGGGTCTGAAGAAGCAGCGTCAACCCATACAGTAGACTGGGGGGGTCTGAAGAAGCAGCGTCAACCCATACAGTAGACTGGGGGGGGTCTGAAGAAGCAGCATCAACCCATACAGTAGACTGGGGGGGATCTGAAGAAGCAGTGTCAACCCATACAGTAGACTGGGGGATCTGAAGAAGCAGAGTCAACCCATAAAGTAGACTGGGGGGATCTGAAGAAGCAGCGTCAACCCATACAGTAGACTGGGGGGGTCTGAATAAGCAGTGTCAACCCATACAGTAGACTGGGGTGAGGGTCTGAAGAGGCAGTGTCAACCCATACAGTAGACTGGGGGTCTGATGAAGCAGCGTCAACCCATACAGTAGACTGGGGGTCTGAAGAAGCAGCGTCAACCCATACAGTAGACTAGGGGGGGGTCTGAAGAAGCAGCATCAACCCATACAGTAGACTGGGGGATCTGAAGAAGCAGAGTCAACCCATACAGTAGACTGGGGGGATCTGAAGAAGCAGAGTCAACCCATACAGTAGACTGGGGGGATCTGAAGAAGCAGCGTCAACCCATACAGTAGACTGGGGGGGATCTGAAGAAGCAGCGTCAACCCATACAGTAGACTGGGGGGATCTGAAGAAGCAGAGTCAACCCATACAGTAGACTAGGGGGGGTCTGAAGAAGCAGCATCAACCCATACAGTAGACTGGGGGGGATCTGAATAAGCAGTGTCAACCCATAGAGTAGACTGGGGTGAGGGTCTGAAGAGGCAGTGTCAACCCATACAGTAGACTGGGGGGGTCTGATGAAGCAGCGTCAACCCATACAGTAGACTGGGGGGAGGGGGTCTGAAGAAGCAGCATCAACCCATACAGTAGACTGGGGGGATCTGAAGAAGCAGAGTCAACCCATAAAGTAGACTGGGGGGAACTGAAGAAGCAGCGTCAACCCATACAGTAGACTGGGGGGGGGGGTCTGAATAAGCAGTGTCAACCCATACAGTAGACTGGGGGTCTGAAGAAGCAGCGTCAACCCATACAGTAGACTAGGGGGGGGTCTGAAGAAGCAGCATCAACCCATACAGTAGACTGGGGGATCTGAAGAAGCAGAGTCAACCCATACAGTAGACTGGGGGGATCTGAAGAAGCAGAGTCAACCCATACAGTAGACTGGGGGGGGTCTGAAGAAGCAGCGTCAACCCATACAGTAGACTAGGGGGGGTCTGAAGAAGCAGCATCAACCCATACAGTAGACTGGGGGGGGATCTGAAGAAGCAGAGTCAACCCATAAAGTAGAATGGGGGGGATCTGAAGAAGCAGCGTCAACCCATACAGTAGACTGGGGGATCTGAAGAAGCAGCGTCAACCCATACAGTAGACTGGGGGGGGGTCTGAATAAGCAGTGTCAACCCATACAGTAGACTGGGGTGAGGGTCTGAAGAGGCAGTGTCAACCCATACAGTAGACTGGGGGGTCTGATGAAGCAGCGTCAACCCATACAGTAGACTGGGGGGTCTGAAGAAGCAGCGTCAACCCATACAGTAGACTAGGGGGGGGTCTGAAGAAGCAGCATCAACCCATACAGTAGACTGGGGGGATCTGAAGAAGCAGAGTCAACCCATACAGTAGACTGGGGGGATCTGAAGAAGCAGAGTCAACCCATACAGTAGACTAGGGGGATCTGAAGAAGCAGAGTCAACCCATACAGTAGACTAGGGGGGGGGTCTGAAGAAGCAGCATCAACCCATACAGTAGACTGGGGGATCTGAAGAAGCAGAGTCAACCCATACAGTAGACTGGGGGGGATCTGAAGAAGCAGCGTCAACCCATACAGTAGACTGGGGGGGTCTGAATAAGCAGTGTCAACCCATACAGTAGACTGGGGGGGTCTGAAGAAGCAGCGTCAACCCATACAGTAGACTAGGGGGGGTCTGAAGAAGCAGCATCAACCCATATAGTAGACTGGGGGATCTGAAGAAGCAGAGTCAACCCATACAGTAGACTGGGGGGATCTGAAGAAGCAGAGTCAACCCATACAGTAGACTGGGGGGGGGGGTCTGAAGAAGCAGCGTCAACCCATACAGTAGACTAGGGGGGTCTGAAGAAGCAGCATCAACCCATACAGTAGACTGGGGGATCTGAAGAAGCAGAGTCAACCCATAAAGTAGACTGGGGGGATCTGAAGAAGCAGCGTCAACCCATACAGTAGACTGGGGGGATCTGAAGAAGCAGCGTCAACCCATACAGTAGACTGGGGGGGGGTCTGAATAAGCAGTGTCAACCCATACAGTAGACTGGGGTGAGGGTCTGAAGAGGCAGTGTCAACCCATACAGTAGACTGGGGGGTCTGATGAAGCAGCGTCAACCCATACAGTAGACTGGGGGTCTGAAGAAGCAGCGTCAACCCATACAGTAGACTAGGGGGGGGGGGGGTCTGAAGAAGCAGCATCAACCCATACAGTAGACTGGGGGATCTGAAGAAGCAGAGTCAACCCATACAGTAGACTGGGGGGATCTGAAGAAGCAGAGTCAACCCATACAGTAGACTGGGGGGTCTGAAGAAGCAGTGTCAACCCATACAGTAGACTGGGGGGGTCTGAAGAAGCAGCGTCAACCCATACAGTAGACTGGGGGGATCTGAATAAGCAGTGTCAACACATACAGTAAACTGGGGTGAGGGCCTGAAGAGGCAGTGTCAACCCATACAGTAGACTGGGGGGTCTGATGAAGCAGCGTCAACCCATACAGTAGACTGGGGGTCTGAAGAAGCAGCGTCAACCCATACAGTAGACTAGGGGGGTCTGAAGAAGCAGCGTCAACCCATACAGTAGACTGGGGGATCTGAAGAAGCAGCGTCAACCCATACAGTAGACTGGGGGGGATCTGAAGAAGCAGCGTCAACCCATACAGTAGACTGGGGGGATCTGAAGAAGCAGCGTCAACCCATACAGTAGACTGGGGGGGATCTGAAGAAGCAGCGTCAACCCATACAGTAGACTGGGGGGGGATCTGAAGAAGCAGTGTCAACCCATACAGTAGACTGGGGGGTCTGATGAAGCAGCGTCAACCCATACAGTAGACTGGGGGTCTGAAGAAGCAGCAGCGTCAACCCATACAGTAGACTGGGGGGGTCTGAAGAAGCAGCGTCAACCCATACAGTAGACTGGGGGGGTCTGAAGAAGCAGCGTCAACCCATACAGTAGACTGGGGGTCTGAAGAAGCAGCGTCAACCCATACAGTAGACTGGGGGTCTGAAGAAGCAGCGTCAACCCATACAGTAGACTGGGGGGGGGTCTGAAGAAGCAGCATCAACCCATACAGTAGACTGGGGGGATCTGAAGAAGCAGTGTCAACCCATACAGTAGACTGGGGGGATCTGAAGAAGCAGAGTCAACCCATAAAGTAGACTGGGGGGGATCTGAAGAAGCAGTGTCAACCCATACAGTAGACTGGGGTGAGGGTCTGAAGAGGCAGTGTCAACCCATACAGTAGACTGGGGGGTCTGATGAAGCAGCGTCAACCCATACAGTAGACTGGGGGTCTGAAGAAGCAGCGTCAACCCATACAGTAGACTAGGGGGTCTGAAGAAGCAGCATCAACCCATACAGTAGACTGGGGGGATCTGAAGAAGCAGAGTCAACCCATACAGTAGACTGGGGGGGATCTGAAGAAGCAGAGTCAACCCATACAGTAGACTGGGGGGGGGGGGATCTGAAGAAGCAGCGTCAACCCATACAGTAGACTGGGGGGATCTGAATAAGCAGTGTCAACCCATACAGTAGACTGGGGTGAGGGTCTGAAGAGGCAGTGTCAACCCATACAGTAGACTGGGGGTCTGATGAAGCAGCGTCAACCCATACAGTAGACTGGGGGTCTGAAGAAGCAGCATCAACCCATACAGTAGACTAGGGGGGGGTCTGAAGAAGCAGCATCAACCCATACAGTAGACTGGGGGGGATCTGAAGAAGCAGAGTCAACCCATACAGTAGACTGGGGGATCTGAAGAAGCAGAGTCAACCCATACAGTAGACTGGGGGGATCTGAAGAAGCAGAGTCAACCCATACAGTAGACTAGGGGGGGGGTCTGAAGAAGCAGCATCAACCCATACAGTAGACTGGGGGATCTGAAGAAGCAGAGTCAACCCATAAAGTAGACTGGGGGGATCTGAAGAAGCAGCGTCAACCCATACAGTAGACTGGGGGGGGGGGGGTCTGAATAAGCAGTGTCAACCCATACAGTAGACTGGGGGGTCTGAAGAAGCAGCGTCAACCCATACAGTAGACTAGGGGGGTCTGAAGAAGCAGCATCAACCCATACAGTAGACTGGGGGGATCTGAAGAAGCAGAGTCAACCCATACAGTAGACTGGGGGGATCTGAAGAAGCAGAGTCAACCCATACAGTAGACTGGGGGGATCTGAAGAAGCAGCAGTCAACCCATACAGTAGACTGGGGGGGGGGTCTGAATAAGCAGTGTCAACCCATACAGTAGACTGGGGTGAGGGTCTGAAGAGGCAGTGTCAACCCATACAGTAGACTGGGGGGTCTGATGAAGCAGCGTCAACCCATACAGTAGACTGGGGGGGTCTGAAGAAGCAGCATCAACCCATACAGTAGACTAGGGGGGGGTCTGAAGAAGCAGTGTCAACCCATACAGTAGACTGGGGGGGTCTGAAGAAGCAGCGTCAACCCATACAGTAGACTGGGGGGGATCTGAATAAGCAGTGTCAACACATACAGTAAACTGGGGTGAGGGCCTGAAGAGGCAGTGTCAACCCATACAGTAGACTGGGGGTCTGATGAAGCAGCGTTAACCCATACAGTAGACTGGGGGGGTCTGAAGAAGCAGCGTCAACCCATACAGTAGACTAGGGGGGTCTGAAGAAGCAGCGTCAACCCATACAGTAGACTGGGGGATCTGAAGAAGCAGCGTCAACCCATACAGTAGACTGGGGGGATCTGAAGAAGCAGCGTCAACCCATACAGTAGACTGGGGGGAATCTGAAGAAGCAGCGTCAACCCATACAGTAGACTGGGGGGATCTGAAGAAGCAGTGTCAACCCATACAGTAGACTGGGGGTCTGAAGAAGCAGCGTCAACCCATACAGTAGACTGGGGGTCTGAAGAAGCAGCAGCGTCAACCCATACAGTAGACTGGGGGGTCTGAAGAAGCAGCGTCAACCCATACAGTAGACTGGGGGGTCTGAAGAAGCAGCGTCAACCCATACAGTAGACTGGGGGGGTCTGAAGAAGCAGCATCAACCCATACAGTAGACTGGGGGGATCTGAAGAAGCAGTGTCAACCCATACAGTAGACTGGGGGATCTGAAGAAGCAGAGTCAACCCATAAAGTAGACTGGGGGGGATCTGAAGAAGCAGCGTCAACCCATACAGTAGACTGGGGGGGGGGGTCTGAATAAGCAGTGTCAACCCATACAGTAGACTGGGGTGAGGGTCTGAAGAGGCAGTGTCAACCCATACAGTAGACTGGGGGTCTGATGAAGCAGCGTCAACCCATACAGTAGACTGGGGGGTCTGAAGAAGCAGCGTCAACCCATACAGTAGACTAGGGGGGGTCTGAAGAAGCAGCATCAACCCATACAGTAGACTGGGGGATCTGAAGAAGCAGAGTCAACCCATACAGTAGACTGGGGGGATCTGAAGAAGCAGAGTCAACCCATACAGTAGACTGGGGGATCTGAAGAAGCAGCGTCAACCCATACAGTAGACTGGGGGGATCTGAAGAAGCAGCGTCAACCCATACAGTAGACTGGGGGGGGATCTGAAGAAGCAGCGTCAACCCATACAGTAGACTGGGGGGATCTGAAGAAGCAGCGTCAACCCATACAGTAGACTGGGGGGGGTCTGAAGAAGCAGCGTCAACCCATACAGTAGACTGGGGGTCTGAAGAAGCAGCGTCAACCCATACAGTAGACTAGGGGGGGGGTCTGAAGAAGCAGCATCAACCCATACAGTAGACTGGGGGATCTGAAGAAGCAGAGTCAACCCATAAAGTAGACTGGGGATCTGAAGAAGCAGCGTCAACCCATACAGTAGACTGGGGGGGTCTGAATAAGCAGTGTCAGCCCATAGAGTAGACTGGGGTGAGGGTCTGAAGAGGCAGTGTCAACCCATACAGTAGACTGGGGGTCTGATGAAGCAGCGTCAACCCATACAGTAGACTGGGGGTCTGAAGAAGCAGCGTCAACCCATACAGTAGACTAGGGGGGGGTCTGAAGAAGCAGCATCAACCCATATAGTAGACTGGGGGATCTGAAGAAGCAGAGTCAACCCATACAGTAGACTGGGGGGATCTGAAGAAGCAGAGTCAACCCATACAGTAGACTGGGGGGGTCTGAAGAAGCAGCGTCAACCCATACAGTAGACTAGGGGGGGGATCTGAAGAAGCAGCATCAACCCATACAGTAGACTGGGGGGATCTGAAGAAGCAGAGTCAACCCATAAAGTAGACTGGGGGGATCTGAAGAAGCAGCGTCAACCCATACAGTAGACTGGGGGGGTCTGAATAAGCAGTGTCAACCCATACAGTAGACTGGGGTGAGGGTCTGAAGAGGCAGTGTCAACCCATACAGTAGACTGGGGGGTCTGATGAAGCAGCGTCAACCCATACAGTAGACTGGGGGTCTGAAGAAGCAGCGTCAACCCATACAGTAGACTAGGGGGGGGGGGTCTGAAGAAGCAGCATCAACCCATACAGTAGACTGGGGGGATCTGAAGAAGCAGAGTCAACCCATACAGTAGACTGGGGGATCTGAAGAAGCAGAGTCAACCCATACAGTAGACTAGGGGGGTCTGAAGAAGCAGTGTCAACCCATACAGTAGACTGGGGGGGGGATCTGAAGAAGCAGCGTCAACCCATACAGTAGACTGGGGGGGGGGGGGGGGATCTGAATAAGCAGTGTCAACAGTCAACACATACAGTAAACTGGGGTGAGGGCCTGAAGAGGCAGTGTCAACCCATACAGTAGACTGGGGGTCTGATGAAGCAGCGTCAACCCATATAGTAGACTGGGGGGTCTGAAGAAGCAGCGTCAACCCATACAGTAGACTGGGGGGGGATCTGAAGAAGCAGCGTCAACCCATACAGTAGACTGGGGGGATCTGAAGAAGCAGCGTCAACCCATACAGTAGACTGGGGGGGGAATCTGAAGAAGCAGCGTCAACCCATACAGTAGACTGGGGGGATCTGAAGAAGCAGTGTCAACCCATACAGTAGACTGGGGGGGTCTGATGAAGCAGCGTCAACCCATACAGTAGACTGGGGGGTCTGAAGAAGCAGCGTCAACCCATACAGTAGACTGGGGGGGTCTGAAGAAGCAGCAGCGTCAACCCATACAGTAGACTGGGGGTCTGAAGAAGCAGCGTCAACCCATACAGTAGACTGGGGGGTCTGAAGAAGCAGCGTCAACCCATACAGTAGACTGGGGGTCTGAAGAAGCAGCGTCAACCCATACAGTAGACTGGGGGGGGGGGGTCTGAAGAAGCAGCATCAACCCATACAGTAGACTGGGGGATCTGAAGAAGCAGTGTCAACCCATACAGTAGACTGGGGGATCTGAAGAAGCAGAGTCAACCCATAAAGTAGACTGGGGGATCTGAAGAAGCAGCGTCAACCCATACAGTAGACTGGGGGGGGGGGTCTGAATAAGCAGTGTCAACCCATACAGTAGACTGGGGTGAGGGTCTGAAGAGGCAGTGTCAACCCATACAGTAGACTGGGGGGTCTGATGAAGCAGCGTCAACCCATACAGTAGACTGGGGGTCTGAAGAAGCAGCGTCAACCCATACAGTAGACTAGGGGGGTCTGAAGAAGCAGCATCAACATACAGTAGACTGGGGGGATCTGAAGAAGCAGAGTCAACCCATACAGTAGACTGGGGGGGAATCTGAAGAAGCAGAGTCAACCCATACAGTAGACTGGGGGGGGGATCTGAAGAAGCAGCGTCAACCCATACAGTAGACTGGGGGATCTGAAGAAGCAGCGTCAACCCATACAGTAGACTGGGGGGATCTGAAGAAGCAGCGTCAACCCATACAGTAGACTGGGGGATCTGAAGAAGCAGCGTCAACCCATACAGTAGACTGGGGGGGTCTGAAGAAGCAGCGTCAACCCATACAGTAGACTGGGGGGTCTGAAGAAGCAGCGTCAACCCATACAGTAGACTAGGGGGGGGGTCTGAAGAAGCAGCATCAACCCATACAGTAGACTGGGGGGATCTGAAGAAGCAGAGTCAACCCATAAAGTAGACTGGGGGGATCTGAAGAAGCAGCGTCAACCCATACAGTAGACTGGGGGTCTGAATAAGCAGTGTCAACCCATAGAGTAGACTGGGGTGAGGGTCTGAAGAGGCAGTGTCAACCCATACAGTAGACTGGGGGGGGTCTGAAGAAGCAGCGTCAACCCATACAGTAGACTAGGGGGGGGGGGTCTGAAGAAGCAGCATCAACCCATATAGTAGACTGGGGGATCTGAAGAAGCAGAGTCAACCCATACAGTAGACTGGGGGGGTCTGAAGAAGCAGCGTCAACCCATACAGTAGACTGGGGGAGATCTGAAGAAGCAGCGTCAACCCATACAGTAGACTGGGGGGGATCTGAAGAAGCAGCGTCAACCCATACAGTAGACTGGGGGGGATCTGAAGAAGCAGCGTCAACCCATACAGTAGACTGGGGGGAACTGAAGAAGTAACCTATGTTCTAACTATAGCAAGAATGACACACCAGTTAGTGTTTCACAAGTCTGTCCACAAATCCACGTACAGTACAGTAGTGTCTCACAGTCGACTACAGCTCTACCTGAAAACCCTGGAGATATTTTAACCCCTACATCTGCTTTTCGGTTTCCGGAAATATAAATAATTTACCGCACAATTATAATTTAATGTGGGTCTACAGTAAGATTATCAAGATAAGTTCTGAGGGTAGGTGGGTGGAATAAAATGAGAAGGAGATGAAGTTGGTTGTCAGGTTTTCCCTCCTCCTCCTCGGCCTTCTATGCTGACTATGAGTTTGTTGGCATAAAGAGGGAAAGCCTGCAAGAGCAGTCAGTGTCAACTCCCCTCTGTAGCATGATTCTGGGTGGAGAAGTCACTGCCTCCAGCTGGGCCTCATCAGACCTAACCAACCACCAATGATGAATAATAGATCACAAGTGCTGCTATCTGCATTGCAGGTCATGTACAAGGAAAGGAAGGAGGAAGAGAGAAGGAGGGGAACGGATGGACAGAAGTCAGTAGAGGAGCTGAAGATGAGGGGGTAGGAGACTAGGAGTGACCTCTTTCACCCAGGACTGGTTTTCTAGTATAATTACATTTGCATTAAAACATCTCCCAGTCCTAGATTTCCTCAACTGGCTGCACATTTTCTGCTGAGGTTAAAGACGTCATTTTCCAAGGCTGCTTTTCCTGTTAAAATGCCTTTGTGTGATCAAGAATGAGAATAGTCTAAGCCCACTTAAATACTGCCTTCTCTCTCTCCCGCTTATTAAAGCACAACGGCAAATCTCAGTTTTCATAACCACAAAATACAGCGGAAATAGTGGAAAAGAGCATATATAATGCAAGTTAGACATGTTTAACCACCCATGCTCTGAACTTTAACAGCAGCAAAGACAGACTGTTCTGAGTATAACAGAAAAGGGAAGGGAATATATTACAAGGGTATCATTGATAGGAACTCAAAGACAAAGTCTGCAACAAATTGATTCAATCAAGGCCAAATACAGAGTGGGAGGGAGAGGTACATTTTTCTCAGTTTTAGTCTCATGAGTTAAAGAGCCACTGAACATGCCGATGGGCACGTGTGTTTGTCTGTTGCTCATTAGAAAAGGGAGATTTCAGTCTTGGAGGTGCATTTCCTGAAGAGCAACTGATCGATTCCGTGTTTGGTTAATTATGTTCGTCTCCCATGAGACACTGAAAACGAGAAGCCTATTTCACTTCCTCAAAATCCCCAGAATCAACCTAAGCTAACTTCCAAATGAATTACAGATTTCTAGAGTTTTTGTCGAGGATGTTTTAGTTGCTCAATTTTACATCTAAAAAGGTGTTCGGTGCAGCATTTCTCTAGTAACAAAATGCGCAACTTGCCTCACTGTCTATGCTATTGCATAGAGACCAATCACCGCAGCTTATTCACCTCATTTTAGTGGTACATCGTCAAATCAAAACCAAATCTTCATTTGCCCTTTGTGACGCACAGCAGTTCCAAACAAGACTGACTTCATGACCAAAATGATCCTATTTACAAACCGTTTCTGACTCATGCCACATAGGGATTAGTTGCTTTTTAAAGGCAGTTGCTCTTTAGTTAAAATCAGTTCAAAACAACTGCACCTGGTAGTAGTACATCTCTAATACTAAATTCCTGTCAAGAGAGGGGGGGACACATTAGAAAGAGATGGGCTAAGTCCGTCTGGGAGATCAGGCTCATCACATAAATTAATATCAAATCCACACAAACAAAAACAGACATCAACGTGGCCCCTGTCCAAGGCCGTAAGCAGGATTTAAGTTATAGTGAGGTCTGGAAGGAGTTTCCCCCCAGGATTATTTTTTTAGGTTGAAACTCATTTACTGCATTTCTATACAATTAAACTTTAAAATGCAATTTGGAGCACATCAAAAACAACAAATGACCCCAGCCATTATCACCGTTGCTGCTGTAGGTTAATTCACATCAGTCGCTCTACAAAACACACAGCCTATTAGCGATACAATTGTAATGTTCTATCTCTGAAATGGTGGGGGGGGGTGGAGAAATGTTTCACACGGAGTCAGTTGCAACGATGAATTGCATAAAATCATCAACTCTTTACATACAGTGCCTTGCGAAAGTATTCGGCCCCCTTGAACTTTGCGACCTTTTGCCACATTTCAGGCTTCAAACATAAAGATATAAAACTGTATATTTTTGTGAAGAATCAACAACAAGTGGGACACAATCATGAAGTGGAACGACATTTATTAGATATTTCAAACTTTTTTAACAAATCAAAACCTGAAAAATTGGGCGTGCAAAATTATTCAGCCCCTTTACTTTCAGTGCAGCAAACTCTCTCCAGAAGTTCAGTGAGGATCTCTGAATGATCCAATGTTGACCTAAATGACTAATGATGATAAATACAATCCACCTGTGTGTAATCAAGTCTCCGTATAAATGCACCTGCACTGTGATAGTCTCAGAGGTCCGTTAAAAGCGCAGCGAGCATCATGAAGAACAAGGAACACACCAGGCAGGTCCGAGATATTGTTGTGAAGAAGTTTAAAGCCGGATTTGGATACAAAAATATTTCCCAAGCTTTAAACATCCCAAGGAGCACTGTGCAAGCGATAATATTGAAATGGAAGGAGTATCAGACCACTGCAAATCTACCAAGAACTGGCAGTCCCTCTAAACTTTCATCTCATACAAGGAGAAAACTGATCAGAGATGCAGCCAAGAGGCCCATTATCACTCTGGATGAACTGCAGAGATCTACAGCTGAGGTGGGAGACTGTCCATAGGACAACAATCAGTCGTATATTGCACAAATCTGGCCTTTATGGAAGAGTGGCAAGAAGAAAGCCATTTCTTAAAGATATCCATAAAAAGTGTCGTTTAAAGTTTGCCACAAGCCACCTGGGAGACACACCAAACATGTGGAAGAAGGTGCTCTGGTCAGATGAAACCAAAATTGAACTTTTTGGCAACAATGCAAAACGTTATGTTTGGCGTAAAAGCAACACCTGAACACACCATCCCCACTGTCAAACATGATGGTGGCAGCATCATGGTTTGGGCCTGCTTTTCTTCAGCAGGGACAGGGAAGATGGTTAAAATTGATGGGAAGATGGATGGAGCCAAATACAGGACCATTCTGGAAGAAAAACTGATGGAGTCTGCAAAAGACCTGACACTGGGACGGAGATTTGTCTTCCAACAAGACAATGATCCAAAACATAAAGCAAAGTCTACATGGTTCAAAAATAAACATATCCAGGTGTTAGAATGGCCAAGTCAAAGTCCAGACCTGAATCCAATCGAGAATCTGTGGAAAGAACTGAAAACTGCTGTTCACAAATGCTCTCCATCCAACCTCACTGAGCTCGAGCTGTTTTGCAAGGAGAAATGGGAACAAAAATTCAGTCTCTCGATGTGCAAAACTGATAGACACATACCCCAAGCGACTTACAGCTGTAATCGCAGCAAAAGGTGGCGCTACAAAGTATTAACTTAAGGGGGCTGAATCATTTTGCACGCCCATTTTTTTCAGTTTTTGATTTGTTAAAAAAGTTTGAAATATCCAATAAATGTCGTTCCACTTCGTGATTGTGTCCCACTTGTTGTTGATTCTTCACAAAAATATACAGTTTTATATCTTTATGTTTGAAGCCTGAAATGTGGCAAAAGGTCGCAAAGTTCAAGGGGGTCGAATACTTTCGCAAGGCACTGTAGATCCACTACATGACCAAAAGTATGTAGCCTTAACCAAAATCACGGGCATTAATATGGTGTTGGTCCCCCCCTTTGCTGCTATAACAGCCTCCAATCTTCTGGGAAGGCTTTCCTCTAGATGTTGGAACATCGCTGCAGGGACTTGCTTCCATTCAGCCAGCTTTGTGCATGGGGGCAATGTCATGCTGAAAACAGGAAAGGTCCTTCCCAAAATATTTTCCAAAGTTGGAAGCACAGAATAATTTATAATGTCATTGTATGCTGTAGAGTTAAGAGTCCGAACACTCCTCCACCAAACTTTAGTTAGCACTATGCAGTCGGGCAGGTAGCGTTCTCCTGGCATCCGCCAAGCCCAGATTCATCCATTGGACTGCCAGATTGTGAAGTGTGAATTGTCACTCCAGAGAACGCGTTTCCACTGCTCCAGAGTCCAATGGCGGTGAGCTTTACACCACACCAGCCGACGCTTGGCATTGCGCATGGTGAATTTAGGCTTGTGTGCGGCTGCTCAGCCATGGAAACCCATTTCATGAAGCTCCTGATGAACAGTTATTGTGCTAACATTGTTTCCAGAGGCCATTTGGAACTCGGTAGTGAGTGTTGCAACCGAGGACAGACGTTTATTTTAAGCGCTTCAGCACTCGGCAGTCACGTTCTGTGAGCTCGTGTGGCCTACCACTTCGTGGCTGAGCAGTTGTTGCCACTTAACAATAACAGCCCTTACAAATGACCGGGGCAGCTGTAGCAGGGCAGAAATTTGACGAACTGACTTGTTGGTAAGGTGGCATCCTATAATGGTGCCACGTTGAAAGTCACTGAGCTCTTCAGTAAGGCCATTCTACTGCCAATTTTTGTCTATGGAAATTGCATGGCTGTGTGCCTGATTTAATAAATCTGTCATAAACCGGTGACGAATCCACTAATCCACATACTTTTGTATACATTGTGCATTCGGAAAGTATTCAGACCCCTGGACTTTTTCCACATTTTGTTACGTTACAGCCTTATTCTAAAATTGTTGAGTAAAACTATTGAATCAATCTACCCCATAATGACAAAGCAGTACTTTGTTGAAGCACCTTTGTCATGGATTACAGCCTAGATTCTTCTTAGGTACGATGCTACACGCTTGGCACATCTGTATTTAGGGAGTTTCTCCCATTCTTCTCTGAAGTCCCTCTCAATCTCTATCAGGTTGGATGGGGGGTTTCGCCGTACAGCTATTTTCAGGTCTCTCCAGAGATGTTCGATCGAGTTTAAGTCCGGGCTCCTGCCAGGCCACTCAAGGACATTCAGAGACTTGTCCTGAAGCCACTCCTGCGTTGTCTTGGCTGTGTGCTTAGTGTCGTTATCCTGTTGGAAGGTGAGGTCCTGAGCGCTCTGGAGCAGGTTTTCATCAAGAATTTTGCTGTACTTTGCTGCATTCATCTTTCCCTTGATCCTGACTAGCCAAAGGAGTTCAATCTTGGTTTCATCAGACCAGAAAATCTTGTTTCTCATGATCAGAGTCTTTAGGAGCCTTTTGACAAACTCAAAGCGGGCAGTCATGTGCCTTTCACTGGCCAGATGGGAAGCCACTCTTCACTCTACCATAAAGGCCTGATTGGTGGGAGTGCTGCAAAGATGGTCGCCCTTCTGGAAGGTTCTCCCATCTCCACAGAGGAACTCTAGAGCTCTGTCAGAGTGACCATTGAGTTCTTGGTCACCTACCTGACCAAGGCCCTTCTCCCCCGATTGCCCCGGAGCTCTAGGGACAACTCCTTCAACTTCATGGCTTGGTTTTGCTCTGACATGCACTGTCAACTGTGGGATCTTACATAGACAGGTGTCTTTCCAAGTCATGTCCAATCAATTGAATATACCACATTTGGAGCAGTGAGAATATACCACAATCAAGTTGCAGAAAAATCAAGGACGATCAATGTAAACAGAATACCCCGGAGCTCAACTTCTAGTCTCATAGCAAAGGGTCTGAATACGTATGTAAATAAGGTATCCGTTTAATTTTTTTTAATACATTTGCAAAAATTTCAAACAACCTGTTTTTGCTTTGTCATTATGGGGTACTGTGTGTAGATTGCTGATCATTTTTATTTAATCCATTTTATAAGGCTGTAACGTAAGAAGATGTGGAAAAAAAGTCAAGGGGTCTGATTATTTTCTCAAATTAGATAGTGTTCACATTTGTAATCCTAGGCATAATTAAATCAAGCTCTGCACAAACACACATCAATGGAGCACACAGATGATTGTATTATCACATTTACATGAATTATTCAAATAATAATTACGATTCTGTATTAATATCAGTTGTGTAGTGGTAAAAATAATAATAATAAATCAACCGCCAATAAACGGAAAACGTGTGACATTTTTAAAACTGTATTGTTTTCATTTTGATTAGATTTTAAATGTAGGCCTATAGGGAAGATGGGCCATATGGACATGTTCATATGGCCCATTGAAAAATATCTTAGTTTTAATCTTATCTTGTTTGATAAGATTAGTACAGTTTCTCAGTAGACCCCACTTTACTCATCTTTTTTTCTCAGCTTGCTTCCTCTCTTCATCTCTTTTGCTTCCTCCTTCATGCTCTGCAGCCTGCCTCAGCCTCACCACGTCACTGTGTCTCAGTAGCCTACTCTCTGTAAAGCAAAGCTATTACGAGAACTTAGTAGCATATTTTTTTCTCCTGCTGAGGTAAGCATTGTTTAACTTTAGTGCTGAGTTATACTAGCCACAGCCCTTCAACATTATTGCAATAGAATTCACTGCCGGCAGTTGTGCAGTCAGTCATTCTCAGAGAGAGTCAGATTTGGTTTGTTTGGTGGATGTCTGTACACACGGCAGGAGTCGCGGGACGGTTTTAAAATTGCCTTTTGCCCGCCATCTCAACCACGTCTCTAATTGTCTACTTGAGTCGACTCCAAACTGGGGTAGTTTGTTTTACGGCGCAGGCCCCGGCCTGTGCGCGAGAGGACAGAGTTAGCCATTTGAGAGAGTGGTGAATGTGCTGCTAAAAAAGGTAAACCTTTAGGCAAATCCGGGGGACAAAGGCGAACATAATGAACAAACCACTGTAAATGATTCCACTCATTTGCAAAAAGCAGGCAGGATAACAACTCCATCAGATCAAGAATAGAGGCGTTCTAAGCTTTAAATCAATGCTGGGGGCAATATATTGATGTTGGCCGGTAATTGATTTTCTTAGTGTACAAAATATATACACTGTGTATATAGGAACACCTTCCTAATATTGAGTTGCACCCCCCTTTAGCCCTCAGAACCGCCTCAATTCTCTGGTGCATGGACTCTACAAGGTGTCGAAAGCATTCCACAGGGATGCTGGCCCATGTTGACTCTAATGCTTCCCACAAGTTGTGTCAAGTTGGCTGGATATCCTTGGGGTGGAGGTCCATTCTTGATACACGCGGGAAACTGTTGTGTCAAAAACCCAGAAGCGTTGCAGTTCTTGACACACAAACCAGTGCACCTGACACCTACTACCATACCCCGTTCAAAGGCACTTCAATATTTTGTCTTGCCCATTCACTCTCTGAGTGGCACACATACACAATCCATGTCTCAAGAATGAATCCTTCTTTAACCCATCTCCTTCCCCTTCATCTAGGCTACACTGATTGAAGTGGATTTAACAGGCGACATCAATAAGGGATGATAGCTTTCACCTGGATTCACCTCGTTAGTCTATTTCATGGAAAATATGTTTTGTACACTCAAATGAAATGAGTCATTTTTTCTGAGGTCCAGACCTCTGTGTCCGCATATGTAGTTACGGCCCTGCCCCTGTCATTATCTTATCTCAGCCACAACAAAACACAGACATCAACAGAAAAGCACTTAAACCTAGCCCTTCCGTCATTGCTTGAATCTAATCCTCTAAAGCGCTAACAAAAAGACAGATACTCCAAAGCTTGTGCTGTGCCACTGCATTAGTCTCCCCAGTGCACCCCAATACTCCTTAATATAGTGTTTTATTACCGGTACTATACTTGAGGACATTTTGGGGACCAGTAATTGTATCCCTTTAAAAATCCTATTTCTAACCCCAAACCGTAACTCTAAATATAACCCTAAAATAGCCGTTTTCATGTTTAGGACCAGTCAAATGTCCTCACTTGTCTGAATTTTCCTTGGTTTACTATTCTTGTGCGGAAATTTGGACCTCAAGTATAGTAAAACACACACACACAACCAGAATTTTGACTTCGACACAGATGCCAGGTTTAGGATCACTATACTCAAAATCAAAACGATAACACAGCAAATAAAGAAAGCGGAGGACAGATTTGGATTTATGCAAATAATCATGATCCTTCCAGGTAGGCATAGGCTACTTTGTACTTAACTTTTTTGAGTTCTTTGGGAAAGCCTTTCCATTGCCTACTTATTACTGATGCATTCTGTTCATGTCTTTTGATAAGCCTGGGAAAATATTTTTTGTTAAATGTTCTAATAGGTCTGAAACATTTAATTGATTTCCAAACGTGTGACGAATGTTATTTTCGGTTCTTCTAATAGCGGACAGTTTTTCATGTTATCGTATCGAAAAAGTAGCCAATCGTCATACTTGAGTAAAACTAAAGATACTTTAGTCATTTTCTATTAAAGTAAAAGTCACCCAGTAAAATACCACTTGAGTAAAGGTCTAAAAGTATTGATTTTTACATATATGGAAGTATCAAAAGTAGATGTAATTGCTAAAATATACTTAAGTATCAAAGTAAAAGTATACAATGCCTTCAAAGTATTCACACCAATTGACTCGTCCATATTTTGTTATGTTAAAGCCTGTATTTCAAATGGATTCAATTGAGAGTGTGTGTTACTGGCACACACACACACCCATATCCACACACCCATATCCACACACACACACACACCCCATATCCACACACACACCCATATCCACACACACACCCATATCCACACACACACCCATATCCACACACACACACCCATATCCACCCACCCACCCACACACACACACACACACACGTCAAAGTGGAATTGTGTTTTTAGAAATGTTAAGAAAACAATATAAAAATGTAACCGAAATATGTTGAATCAATAAGTATTCAATCCCTTTGTTATTGCAAGCCAAATTCAGGAATAGAAATGTGCTTAACAAGTCACATACTAGGTTGCATGGACTCACTGTGTGAGAGTTAAATCCAGAACTAGGTGAATCCAGAGTTCCTCTGTGGAGATGGGAGAACCTTCCAGAAGCACAACCATCTTTGCAGCACTCCACCAATCAGGTCTTTATGGTAGAGTGGACAGATGGGAGCCACTCAGTAAAAGACACATGACAGCCCGCTTGGAGATTGCCAAAGGGCACCCGATGGACTCTCAGACCACGAGAAACAATATTCTCTGGTCTGATGAAACCAAGATTGAACTCTTTGGCCTGAATGCAAAGCGCCACGTCTGGAGGAAACCTGACACCATCCCTACAGTGAAGCATGGTGGTGACAGCATCAAGTGTGCCAAACTTGTAGGTGTGCCAAGCTTGTAGTGGCATACCCAAGAAGACTCTAGGTTGTAATCACTGCCAAAGGTGCTTCAACAAAGTACTGAGTTAAGGGTCTGAATACTTTTGTGAATGTAAATTTGCGTTTTATATTTTTTATACATTTTCAAAAAATCCCATTTTTGTCAATATGGGGTATTGTGTGTAAAATGAGGGGGAAAACAATTGAATACATTTTAGAACAGGGCTGTAATGTTACGAAATGTGGAAAAAGGAGTAATACTTAACAAATCCACTGTAAAATTACCTGTAAGGACCCTCAGTCGAGCAGTGAATTTCAAACACAGATTCAACCACCAAGACCTGGTAGGTTTTCCAATGCCTCACATTGAATATTCCTTTGAGCATGGTGAAGTTATTAATTGCACTTTGGATGGTGTATCAATACACCCAGTCACTACAAAGATACAAGTGTCCTTCCTAACTCAGTTGCCAGAGAGGAAGGAAACTGCTCAGGGATTTCACCATGAGGCCAATGATGACTTTAAAACAGTTACAGAGATTAATCGCTGTGACGGAAGAAAACTGAGGATGGATCAACAACATTGTAGTTA
The DNA here is from genome assembly GCF_021184085.1 of Oncorhynchus gorbuscha. NCBI lineage: Eukaryota > Metazoa > Chordata > Actinopteri > Salmoniformes > Salmonidae > Oncorhynchus > Oncorhynchus gorbuscha. The sequence continues at coordinate 73,609,470 of NC_060174.1, forward strand.
CTTGACTAATTAACAGAGTGAAGGACGCCTGTAGAGAACAAAAATATTCTAAAAACATGCATCCTGTTTGCAATAAGGCCCTAAAGTAAAACTGAAAGAAATGTGGCAAAGAAATTAACTTTGTCTAAAAGTTACATTTGTGTTGTGTTGTTGGATTTGCCAACACATCAATGAGTACCACTCTTCATAATTTCAAGCACGGACTAGGGAGTTATTTTGGTTTAAAATAAACTTAGAGCTAAGCACAGGCAAAATCCTAGAGGAAAACCTGGTTCAGTCGGAAAACCTGCTTTCCAACAGACAAATTCCCCTTTCAGCAGGACAATAACCTAAAATACACAAGGCAGAATATACAACGGCAAAAAAAAGTATTTGAATCCTTTGGAATTACCTGGATTTCTGCATCAATTTAACCTGATCTTGATCTAAGTCACAACAAAAGAGAAACAGTGTGCTATATATATATATATATTTAATACATCATTTACATCAAACATTCACAGTGCAGCACGTTGGAAGTTTGGAAAAGTGCACCTGGATGTTCCACAGCACTACTGGCAAAATATTGTTGACAGATGAAACTAAAGTTATGTTGTTTGGAAGGAACACACAACACTATGTGTGGAGAAAAAAAGGCACAGCACACATCACGCTTTGGGGCTGCTTTGCTGCCTCAGGGCCTGGACAGCTTGCTATCAGAGACTGAAAAATTAATTCCCAAGTTTATCAATACATTTTGCAGGAGATTGTAAGGCTATCTGTCCGTCAATTGAAGCTCAACAGACGTTCGGTGATGCAACAGGACAACAACTCAAAAGAGAAGTAAATAAACAGCAGAATAGCTTGAACAGAAGAAAATAAGCCTTCTGGAGTGGCCCAGTCAGTCCTGACCTCAACCGGATTGAGATGCTGTGGCATGACCTCAAGAGAGCAATTCACACTAAACATCCCAAGAACATTGTGGAACTGAAAAAGTTTTGTAAATGGGAATGGTCCAAAATTCCTCCTGACCGTTGTGCAGGTCTGATCCACAACTACAGAAAACGTTTGGTTGAGGTTATTGCTGCTAAAGGAGGGTCAACCTGTTATTAAATCCAAGGGTTCACTTATTTTTTCCAATCTGCACTGAGAACGTTTACACGGTATGTTCAATAAAGATGAACAATTCATTGTTTGTGTTATTATTTTAAGCAGACTGTATTTGTCTATTGTTGTGACAGATGAAGATTGAATACAAATCTAGGTCATTATAAAGGGTTCACATACCTTTTCTTCCCACTGTACACTGGAGTTGCTTACCAAGACAACATTTAAATGTTCCTGAGTGGCCTAGTTACAGTTTTGACTTAAATCAGATTGAAAAGCTATGGAAAGACTTAAAAATGTCTGTCTAAAAATGATCAACTTGACAGAGCTTGAAGAATTTTAAAGAGAATAATGTGCAAGTATTATACAATCCAGGTGTGCAAAGCTCTTAGAGACTTACCCAGAAAGAATCACCTTTGGGTGCGATTACAACTAACATGTGTTGACTCACAGGGTGTGAATACTAATGTAAATTAGATACAGAATTATTTCATTTTCAATAAATTAGCAAAAATGTCTAAAAACGTGTTTTCACTTTGTCATTATGGGGTATTGTGTGTGTAATTCATTTTGAATTCAAGATGCATCACAAAATGTGGAATAAGTCGAGTGAATACTTTCTGAAGGTACTAGTACCGAATCGATGTGCAGGGGTACAAGGTAATTGAGGTAGCTACTGTATGTACAGATCAGTAGGGGTAAGGTGATGAGCCAACAGGATAGATAGACTGAGCTGTAGCAACAGCGCATTTGGTGAATGTGAAAGCATGTGTGTGGCGTCAGTATGCATGTGTGCGCATTTTGTGTGTGTGCGGGCGCATGAAGTGAGTGTGTGTTGGCGTGTCAGTGTAAGTATGTGTGAATAGAGTCCAGTGTGTGCAGAGTGAGTGCAAGAGAGTTATATATTTTTTTTTTAAACTAAGGTCAACGCAGGTAGTCCGGGTAGCCATTTGATGATCTATTTAGCAGTCTTGGTTAGCAGTCTTGTGGCTTGGAGGTAGAAGCTGTTCAGGATCCTGTTGGTTCCAGACTTGGGGCACTGGTACCGCTTGCCATGCGGTAGCAGAGAAACACTCTATGGCTTGGGTGGCTGAGTCAGAATTTATTTTAGGCCTTCCTCTGACACCGCCTGGTATAGAGGTCCTGGATGGCAGGGAGCTGGCCCCAGTGATGTACTGGGTCAGACTCACAACCCTCTGTAAGTGCCTTGTGGTCGGATGACTTGCAGTTGTTGTACCAAGTGGTGATGCAGCCAGTCAAGGATCCTCAATGGGGGAGGAGCAGACGGCAAGAACGGAGAGGAGAAAAACGCAAGGAAATCAAAAGATAGAAGTGGCAGCTGTACAGATAACTAATCCAAAAGGGCTTTGACAACTTGAACACGTCAGAAATATAACACAATATGATGCCCCGTCATCTTATCTAAGTGGCTGAATTAATAACTAGTAAATTAAATTTAGGGGTCATTATTACAGTTAACACTGAAGTCTATCATTTCTAATCCATAAGAAATCTTGCTACGTTTTGTAAAAGCAGATCTAAAATGATTCTCATTGTCTTTTCTGCTCGGCATCAGACTAATTTAGTGCTTCAGTTGCACTTCTCCACTCAGATGAGAATTTACAAACGGGCATTCTATCAGCAGAGCGCTCTGACTGATATGTAGCTACTTTTCTCCTGTACTTTTCCTGTACTTTTCTTTAGCCAGATTATTTTTCTCCTGTAAAATGCAAAATTACCTTTTTTTTAAACATTGGGAATTGAATGTTGGCTATATTTTTATGATAAACAGTTTTTGTAAGCTCATTTTGCCATATTGTGTGGCTGCCAGGCAAATAGCGTTCCACTTCTGTTTTCATCTGATGAAAATGAAGCTATTTTATAACAAAATGTGTAGCACAAATGTATTTTCTGTGAAGGAAAACTATAGTTGCAAATCGCTGATCACTCTATTGAAGCAAAAAAAATGAACACACTTGACTTTCAATATAAAACGTGACCCATCAATACACAGCTGGACTCACCTGCTCATGCTTTCTCCAGTTGTGCTATTTACAAACAAACACGTGATTGGCTCAACTGTTCTGGGGAACTACGGTCAGTGTCAGGTGAAATGAAGAAGTAAAGCAATCTGCTTTATCTTCTAACAAGTTGCACAAGTTGACTGCAGGTATTTACTTAAAAAGTAGCTACAAATACTAAAATGAAAAGAAAAACTTCAAATAAATAGTTTCAACAGTATTGACGGTACTGAAAAACCATCCCGTGACGATTTCCAAATTGCCTGGTATACAGTTATGACAAACTTAGCGGGAGTGTTTTTTGTGCTCTCCTGCCAACTTCGGCTACATTTATTTTAATCTCCTATTTTAAATCCTCGTAACACAAACAGCAATTTTCTTGGTCAATTTCATCCATTATGAATAGACTCAAACATCCTCCTAAAACAAGAAGAACATCTCGCATCGACAACATGGTCCAGGCTAGGCCAGTTAGCCATGCAAATTCAGCTAGCTCTACTATCCCAATTAGCCATGCAAGCTCAGCTAGCTCCTCACACCATGAGTCCGACACGGCAATCAACGATGTCGACAACCTAAACCAGTGCAAAGGGGTTTTAGCAATCTCTGCCATGAGGGTTGACTTTTCAACCTAACAGGGATTAGTGAGGTTAAACGTGACCTTCAAGCCTATTCCACACGCTTAGACGAAGCAGAGGAACGATTTAGCATGGTGGATACTGTCGTCACTGTAAAAACAACAACCAAAAAGTTGGAAAAACATTTGGTGGACCTTACCTCAAAACTAAGCTCGCTCGAGAACCACCACGAGGTCTAATTTGACACTGGTTAATCTACCTGAAAAAGGGGAAATGGTGATGCAGTTGCGTTTCGAGAGATGGCTGCCATTGGGGACAGAAAACTTTCCAGACCGAGGGCCTCCCGAGTGGCGCAGTGGTTAAGGGCGCTGTACTGCAGCGCCAGCTGTGCCATCAGAGAGACTGGGTTCGCGCCCAGGCTCTGCCGTAACCGGCCGCGACCGGGAGGTCTGTGGGGCGACGCACAATTGGCCTAGCGTCGTCCTGGTTAGGGAGGGCTTGGCCGGTAGGGATGTCCTTGTCTCATGGCGCACTAGCGACTCCTGTGGTGGGCCGGGCGCAGTGCGCGCTAACCAGGTGCACGGTGTTTCCTTCCGGGTTGGATGCACGCTGTGTTAAGAAGCAGTGCGGCTTGGTTGGGTTGTGTATTGGAGGACGCATGACTTTCAACCTTGGTCTCTCCAGTGCCCGTACGGGAGTTGTAGCGATGAGACAAGATAGTAGCTACTAAAACAATTGGATACCACGAAATTGGAGAGAAAAGGGGGTAAAATATAAAATAAAATAAACTTTCCAGACCGCCTACACATTGAAAGAGCCCATCGGCTTCCAGCTCATACAAGTTCAAGAAGCCACCCCTCCCCTTGAATCCTTATCATTACATTTCTCAACTTTCAAGACAGTCTGAGTGATGCGAAAAACAGGGACCAAGAGATCATGTTCTTTCCTGACTTATATCCACAGACCTGCTCCGAAAAAGAAACGGCTACGACGGGGTCAAATACCAGCATAGATCCCTCAACACTGCCTTTGGAATAGCCTTCCTGGCTAAACTACGTCTGACTTACAAGGGACGGTCACATGAGTTTGAATCTCCCTCAAGTCAAGGTGTTCATCTGTGACATACAATCTTCTTCCTAGTCATGTTGCCGCGTGAAGTTTACCACCACTTTGGGCTACGGAGAATTAAACCAGCTTGGATTATGTGACTGTTGGCAAGCTAACTAACATTAGCCAATTTATTTGCTGCTACTCTACCTAGCATAACAGTTAAGTGAATAATATGGTGAGCAAGCCCACTCAAAGTTCCCTTATATTATTTGTAACCTGTACGTGCTTATCAGTTAGCTGCGTTTCTTCCAGACGACAGGCGTGATAGCTGTCAATTGAACGTTGGACGCCAAGTTTAAGTTTATTTTTGTTATGTTACAATTCTCTTCCATTGGATTACATGAGACAATGTAAAATGCCGGCGAATATGTTTAGGACTCAAAATGGTTAACTTTACCGCACTTATTTAGCCAGTGAGCCAGCCATAACGAAACAGGAACCTTATTCATTCATTCTGCACCCCTAATAAACATCGGGACTACTTTACATAGACTTAAGTTTCATTCATATCCTTGGACGAAAATGATTGACACTCATGTGCCTGTTCATTTCTGATCTTTGATAATTTTTTAGGTTTATAAACTTATCATGGAATACTATGTTAACGCTACATGTATGGGCCATTTTGTTACTTGGTAGCTATTAGCTTGGTAGCTTGTGTTGTAGATCTACAACTATTTTGGACTGTCCATACTGTAAAGTTAATGTAACGTTAGTCTCAAGCTTCACTAACGTTACTGTTTTAGGTAGAGTTATACTTAGCTACCTTTCAAAACAAAGACAACATGATATTTCACATAACATCTTGCTTGATAGGCCTTTTCTTTTGTTCGTGAGTAAATAAAATAATAATAATAATAATAATAATAAATGCCATTTAGCAGACGCTTTTATCCAAAGCGACTTACAGTCATGTGTGCATACATTCTACGTATGGGTGGTCCCGGTAATAGCTGAGAGTAGGCAGGGGACACTTTGTTTGGTTTAGCGTCACTTTGGTCAGACTGCTCCCTTTAATGGATCAGTTGTCCACCAGCGTATACTTCATGATTAAGGGCAGGTGGGAGGGGAAGCGTTGGGTGTCTTGGTTAGGGAATTAGGGGAATGTGGTTCAGTGTTTTACTGTTAGGATAGATTTGTTTGTTTTGTTTGTTTCAGATTTTTACATATTTTCCTAACTAAAAAAATACTCACGCGATGCAAAACATATTTAGATATGCGTTTATGCTATAGCTTATTCCATGTTTACATCTTTGGTTAAATGACAAATGCAAAACTTAATTTTACTCAGTGGAATGTCCGTAGAGTTGGTAAACTATCCAAGCCTAAAACAGGTTATCACTAGGCCTAAACAACTCTATTCAACTTCCTACAAGAAACTCACTTGTTGAAAGATGAGCTACTTAAAGTACGCAGGAGATGGCAAGAGCAAGTAATAGCATCCGGTTTCTCCTCTCATTCTCGTGGTGTTATGGTTTTAAATTCACAAATTAGTTCCGTTTCAAGTGAATAATATTATAACTGATACAGCTGGTGGATACATCTTGATACATGGAACTCTTTCAAATGAGCGCATTAATCTGGTTAATCTTTATGGTCCTACTGCTGATAATCCAAAATTCTTTGAGAATGTATTTCTATTGATATGACTTTACCAGGAAGGGAGGTTTCACATATATTGGTATTAAAATCACCAGAAATTTAATTCTTGAGTTGAACAAATTATGAACCCATAGTAACAATTAACAGAATCCATCAACAGATGGACATCATTGCCTATATCTATTATTGGTAGAATAAATATCAATAAGATTAATATTCTGCCCAGACTTCTTAATCTATTGCAATCAATTCCTCTGGCTCCAACACATTTATTTTTCCCAAAGATACTCTCAAATTATATCTGGAGCAACAGAAAACCAATTCTTAGAATTTCTCTTCCTTATTTGCCCTACGATGGGGGGGGGGGCAAACCTACAGTGGTATCACTGGGCTGCAATATTTGGTTCTCCAAGAAACCATACTTACCCTAGCTGCTGACTGAAATGTCCACAAAAGGCTTAACTTTAGATGGATTTGTACTCTGCTCCCTTTAAAACACTAAAGGAGAATACTACTAAACCCTTTGTTAAAAACACCCAAATTGTATTTCATGAAATATCTGGGCAAATCCCCTGTACTATCCAGTCTCGTCGTTGTTGGTAATCAAGCATACCACTGTTGTGATGATTGAGTTGGAGGCGTGCGTGGCCACGCAGTCGTGGGTGAACAGGGAGTACAGGAGAGGGCTCAGAACGCACCCTTGTGGGGCCCCAGTGTTGAGGATCAGCGGGGTGGAGATGTTGTTGCCTACCCTCACCACCTGGGGGCGGCCCATCAGGAAATCCAGTACCCAGTTGCACATGGCGGGGTAGAGACCCAGGGTCTCGAGCTTGATGACGAGCTTGGAGGGCACTATGGTGTTAAATGCCGAGCTGTAGTCGATGAACAGCATTCTCACATAGGTATTCCTCTTGTCCAGATGGGTTAGGGCAGTGTGCAGTGTGGTTGAGATTGCATCGTCTGTGGACCTATTTGGGCGGTAAGCAAATTGGAGTGGGTCTAGGGTGTCAGGTAGGGTGGAGGTGATATGGTCCTTGACTAGTCTCTCAAAGCACTTCATGATGACGGAAGTGAGTGCTACGGGGCGGTAGTCGTTTAGCTCAGTTACCTTAGCTTTCTTGGGAACAGGAACAATGGTGGCCCTCTTGAAGCATGTGGGAACAACAGAATGGGATAGGGATTGATTGAATATGTCCGTAAACACACCAGCCAGCTGGTCTGCGCATGCTCTGAGGGCGCGGCTGGGGATGCCGTCTGGGCCTGCAGCCTTGCGAGGGTTGACACGTTTAAATGTTTCTCACGTCGGCTGCAGTGAAGGAGAGTCCGCATGTTTTAGTTGCGGGCAGTGTCAGTGGCAGTGTATTGTCCTCAAAGCGGGCAAAAAAGTTAGTCTGCCTGGGAGCAAGGCATCCTGGTCCGTGACGGTGCTGGTTTTCTTTTTGTAATCCGTGAATGACTGTAGACCCTGCCACATACCTCGTGTCTGAGCCGTTGAATTGAGATTCTACTTTGTCTCTATACTGACGCTTAGCTTGTTTGATTGCCTTGCGGAGGGAATAGTTACACTGTTTGTATTCGGTCATGTTTCCAGTCACCTTGCCCTGATTAAAAGCAGTGGTTCGCACTTTCAGTTTCACGCGAATGCTGCCATCAATCCACGGTTTCTGGTTTGGGAATGTTTTAATCATTGCTATGGGAACGATCTTCAACGCACGTTATAATGAACTCGCACACCGAATCAGCGTATTCGTCAATGTTGTAGTCTGACGCAATACGGAACATATCCCAGTCCACGTGATGGAAGCAGTCTTGGAGCATACGCCCCCGCCCATCTTCTTACCAGAAAGATGTTTGTTTCTGTTGGCGCAATGCGTGGAGAAACCAGCTGGCTGCACCGTCTCCGATAGAGTCTCTCCCGTGAGCCATGTTTCCGAGAAGCAAAGAACGTTACAGTCTCTGATGTCCCTCTGGAATGCTACACTTGCTCAGATTTCATCAACCTTGTTGTCAAGAGACTGGACATTGGCGAGGAGAATGCTAGGGAGTGGTGCACGATGTGCCCGTCTCCGGAGTCTGACCAGAAGACCGCTTCGTTTTCCCCTTTTTTCGAAGTTGTTTTTTGGGGTCGCCGGCTGGGATCCATTCCGTTGTCCTGGGTGAAAGGCAGAACACAGGATCCACTTCGCGAAAGTCATATTCTTGGTCGTACTGATGGTGAGTTGACCCTGCTCTTATGTTCAGTAGTTCTTCTCAACTGTATGTAATGAAACCTAAGATGACCTGGGGTACCAATGTAAGAAATAACATGTAAAAAAACAAAAAACTGCATAGTTTCCTCGGAACGCGAAGCGAGGCGGCCATCTCTGTCGGCGCCGGAAGTGCATCTGGGGCAATGACAATTTCACACCTGGTAAAAATTACATGGGGGTTAAAGAATGGGCTAGAAAAGGTATTGTTAGCGCAATGGACTAACTGGGCTCATGTCGTTTGAATGAACTAAAGGGAAAATGTAATTTAACACAAAAGCATTTTTCCAAATACTTACAATTGAGAATCTTTTTTTCCAGGCTAAAACAAATCTGCCCTACAACGTCCTTTGACCACTTTAGAAACGCTCTCTGTTAATGTGTTATTTATTTATCCTTTATTTAACTAGGCAAGTCAGTTAAGAACAAATTGCCAGATGTGATACAGCCTGGATTCGAACCAGGGACTGTAATGATGCCTAAAGCTCTGAGATGCAGTGCCTTGGGCCACTCGGGAGCACACTCAAATATGGGAGGTCAAATTACGTCACTATGGGAAAACACTAGCTACTCTTAAAGACAACTCTGATAGTAAGATACTTCAGTGGATATAAGATATGCAGGAAAATATTTCAGCGGCGAACTGGGGTATGATATGCACTAGAGCTCAGATACAGACGATAAATGCCCGCCTGAGATCGTTGCAATACAATTGGATAACGAGAACACATATCACCCCTATTAAGCTTCACAAATGTGAAGCTAATATCCGAGACTTGTGTGTTAAATGTAACACGCATCTAGGCTACCCCCACCCCCCCTTAAAAGATTTAGATGCACTATTGTAAAGTGGCTGTTCCACTGGATGTCATAAGGTGAATGCACCAATTTGTAAGTCGCTCTGGATAAGAGCGTCTGCTAAATGACTTAAATGTAATGAAATGTAGGCACCTTGTATTATTGCTTATGGGAGTGTGCTGAGATCAAGTTTAGGAGCTCAGTACTATATCTCAGAGATTACCCCTACCCCAATGCCACTAATCGCTAGACTTTGCATCCTAAATATCTCTTTACATAGGAGAGAAAATAAAATGGTTGACCTGTCTATTATAAGCTAGATGTTTAATTGCTCTCCACTGGAAGTATGCCAGTTCCCCCTCACTTGGTCATTGGTTAAAATAATGAACATCAAGTCTAGCTCTTGAAAAATGTATTTATATAGTGAAAAAGAAAGCCCCAGACTGTCATGATATTTGGGATCCATCTGTTTAATTTTGGCAAACGGGTGATATTGTAGAAGCATTGGAACTGGAAACAAGAACATTCTCTTCTGCCTTATTTGGAACTAATAAATGAGTAAAAAAAAATCTAAAAAGGATACTTGAGACATATTTTAAATGTTTAATAAATGTGATTTTTCTTCTCACAGAATCTAGTATACTCTATATTTTACAACACACTATAAGGAGTATAATATCACCAAGGGTAAACATGTAAAGGTATAAAAAGGGCCTTGAACAAATTGCCGCTTTGTCACAATTTTTTTCCAAATATCATTTGTGATACAAAGCATGTCAAATATCCTTCCTCCCAATTAAGATTCTGTGAGAATTGCCAGAACAATTAGATATGTTCAGGCTATCCTGGCGTGGAATCTCCCACCTGCCTATTAAAAGCCAACCGGCAGCAGTAGGAACGGGGACGAGGGGGGGTCTGCTTGTGGGAACATTGACACCTAAGTAGATGAAAGGCTCCATGTGAAGAGAACATGATTTATTCAGCTTCCCCTCTTTCTCCTTAGAAGCCCCTGGCCTGCCCTTCACAGCGCAACAGCCACAACATGCTGTCTTAATGTTACTACAGGTCAAACAATAAAATTCCATCTAACATTGTGTCTGTTGTCTTGTAATGCCTACCATCAATGACATAGAAATACTTTAGAGACAACAGTGATGCATTGAGAGGGTGGGTGTGGGGTCAGTAAAAGGATTGGGCTACTAATGTTTCAATTCCCAAGTCACATCAGTGCCCTCATCGATCCAAGGCAATAAGCAGGCAGACATACTGACAAAAGGGGAAGGAGACAGAGGCTGACTATATAATTAAGAATAGAGGAGGGAAGGAAGAGAGGATTCTCCTAGAACAGAGGGAACAGAGACACAGCAGTCACCAGTGATATTAGAGAAGGAATGCCGGCAGTAATCCCCCGCTCCCCTGTGGTATTTTAACAGTTCCTCCCCTTCCCCTGTTGCCATCAGTCAGTCTGAACACAACAGCTAATGGCCTTGCCTGGGCCACCTGGGGAAGCTGTCCCACCTCATCGGACCCAAGGTCGCATGCTGGCTGGAGACGCCTCTGTGTGCGTGTGTGCGTGTGTGCGAGAGAGAGAGAGATTGAGTGAGTCAATAGGGATCTTGAACAGGAACATCTGCACCAAATTCACATAGAAATGTGAGTTAAAGATCTGTTGTTCTCATTAAAAGCAAGTCTAAAAAGTGGTAGATAATGTTCTGTGCATGCTATTTCTATACTTCCCGTTCTTAAAACTCCACCCAAAACCAGTCATAACTATGATTTACAGTGCTACATAACACTAATATGTGAGAACAATATTATTTGTTTAAAAAAATAATTTTATCATTAAAATAACATTGGCAACAATATATGAAAATATTTGTGGTAATCTGTTGCAGCTCAAGTTGACTCCAAAACCAACAATGCACTGCTAGGTAGCAAATGTAGCTACACACAATAATATCAAAGTCAATATCAGCATGTGAAGTAGCTAGTTTGTGCAATTTGTTTAAGCAATTTTACAGCTATCAATTTAGGACTACAAACACACCATTTTCAACCTGCAGCTCGATGTGCCTCACAGAGTTGAGTCTGACATTCGCAACAGCACCATGCAATGCACTCTGGACTGAAGAGGCAGACAAATAGATAAATGTGTTAGACCCTCTGTTAAATGACATTCCTTGAGGTAGAAATATTGCAAAAATATGATCAATGGCTCATTCGAGAGAAGACATGACATTGGCCAGTATTGAAATCTGACACGTATGATAGACATTTCCGCGATCTAAAAGTCATATTCCTATTCACTTCTAGTGTAGTGAGAGTGGCTTTATCTCAATGCTACGTCATACCAGACACATTTCTGCCTGCTCCAACGGCAATATCTCATCTCAGATACACATGAAAACATGAATTGACCCAGGGAATTGATAGAACATCGCTCAGAGATGCACAAAAACAAAATAAAATGGGTGAATATTTACTTTAAGTTTCATTTTTTGCATGTTACTAATGGTAATTTACATCCGCTTCAAACAGCTGAAAATACAATATTTTTGGTTATGGAAAATATATATTTCACATTGATTTAGATTGGTACACCGAGTCTTTACACAAGGGGTGTCAAACTCAATCCATGAAGGGAAGGGTGTCTGCAGATTTGTTTTTTTCCTTTGAATTAAGACCTAGACAATCAGGTGAGGGGAGTATCTTACTAATTATTGACCTTAATTCATCAATCAAGTACAAATGTGGAGTGTAAACCCGCAGAAATGCAGCCCTCTGTGGAATGAGTTTGACACGTGCACTACACTATACTTGCATGTTTTATCACAAACTGCCATTTTTGCAACCAGGAAATGGAAGAGCGGTTCTGCATAGGGCATCCTTAATAATTACTATATAAATAGACTATTAACCAGACAGACAACAGAAACGGTTCTCTAGCTCATGAAAAACCAGGAACAAATATGTCCCACCATTTATCATGTAAGAGGTGAGTTCAATGATCACAGAACTACCTACCATACGGTCCATATTGGGGCATCATTGATTCTCAAATATTCTTGGAAAGTCGTCTTTAGGGCAGGCTGCACAACAACAAAATAATATCACCCAAACTAAAGAACTGAAAACAACCAAAAATTCTGAAATTTTAATTCCAAACTACAACATTTTCAGACAAGATAGAACTGCCAAAGGGGGCGGTGTTGCAATCTACTGCAAAGATAGCCTGCAGAGTTCTGTCCTACTATCCAGGTCTGTACCCAAACAATTTGAACTTCTACTTTTAAAAATCCACCTCTCTAAAAACAAGTCTCTCACCGTTGCTGCCTGCTATAGACCACCCTCTGCCCCCAGCTGTGCTCTGGACACCATATGTGAACTGATTGCCCCCCCATCTATCTTCAGAGCTCGTGCTGCTAGGCGACCTAAACTGGAACATGCTTAACACCCCAGCCATCCTACAATCTAAACTTGATGCCCTCAATCTCACACAAATTATCAATGAACCTACCAGGTACCTCCACAAAGCCTTAAACACAGGCACCCTCATAGATATCATCCTAACCAACTTGCCCTCTAAATACACCTCTGCTGTCTTCAACCAAGATCTCAGCGATCACTGCCTCATTGCCTGCATCCGTAATGGGTCAGCGGTCAAACGACCTCCACTCACTGTAAAGCGCTCCCTGAAACACTTCAGCAAGCAGGCCTTTATAAATCGACCTGGCCGGGGTATCCTGGAAGGATATTGATCTCATCCCGTCAGTTGAGGATGCCTGGCTATTTTTTTAAATGCCTTCCTAACCATCTTAAATAAACATGTCCCATTCAAGAAATTTAGAACCAGGAACAGATTTAGCCCTTGGTTCTCCCCAGACCTGACTGCCCTTAACCTGTTACTCCTACCCCCTACTTTTTCGAACATTCTGTTAAAAATCGCGCAACATTTCAGCACCCTGCTGCTCATGCCAGGAATATAGTATATGCATTTGATTAGTATGTGTAGATAGAAAACACTCAGACGTTTATAAAACTGTTTAAATCACGGCTGTGACTATAACAGAACGTGCGTTTCATCGAAAAGCGCAGGAAAATCTGATCACTGAAAATGGAAATATATATCCATCCGCCACTTCAACCCATTGATAAAGGCGAACCACAATAAATGGGGCTGAGGTTGCAATACCTACAGCTTCCACACGATGTCAACAGTCTTGTCATTTGCCTAGGCTTTGTTTCTTGGTCAAACAAAGAAGAGACAAGCCATTTGTTCAAGTCTCCGACCGGATATTTTGGTTGAGATTTATCCGGACATTATTTCCAGACGGACAGCTAAAGAATATACTTTGCCTCGTGATCAATTTGATCGCTTATTAACGTTTACTAATACCTAAAGTTGCATTACAAAAGTATTTCGAAGTGTTTTGTGAAAGTTTATCGTCGACTTTTCGTAATTTTAAAAAATGACGTTACAA